>NW_026945939.1:0-197500 GCF_034702125.1 Engraulis encrasicolus
GAGACCAGGCACCGTAGCTACCACAGGAGAAAACACACACACACACACACACGATGAAAAATACACACACACATACACACACACACACACACACACACACACACACACACACACACACACACACACACACAGAGGGGCACTCCTTAGGAGGAGACCAGGCACCGTAGCTACCGTAGGAGAAAACACACACACACTCTGAAAAATACACACACACACACACACACACACACACACACACACACACACACACACACACACACACACACACACACACACACACACACACACACACACACACACACACACTCACACACACATGGACCAGAGGGGCACTCCTTAGGAGGAGACCAGGCACCGTAGCTACCACAGGAGAGAGAGAGAGACACACACACACACACACACACACACACACACACACACACACACACACACACACACACACACACACACACACACACACACACACACACACACACATACATAAACACACGCAAACACACACACACACACACACACACACACACACACACACACACACACACACACACACACACACACACACACTAGGGCTGGGTATCGCAACCATGTTCCTGTATCGATTTGATTTCGATTCTTAGGGCTTTGAATCGATTAATCACAATTCGATTCGATTAGATTTGATTCATTCCGGATCGATTCAATCCGTTCCCTTCTTGGTGTCAGGATTTCCCCCAAAAGATGTTGCTTATTTCTATTTAAAAATGTCAAAGGGCTGTGGCTTGACAGCAGATTGCTAATTTGTAATAAGTAGGCCTAGGCCTAATTGACTAATACCTACTGGGTATTTTCCATAGACCTAAATTAAACAAAAAGAACAAAAAGAAAAAGAACAAAAAAATTGATTTTGGGCCCTGTGAATCGATTATGTGAATTTCGATTTGATTCGATCGATTATCAATTAACTCGATTATTTTACCCAGCCCTAACACACACACACGATGAAGCACACACATACATAAACACACACACACACACACACACACACACACACACACTCACACACAAACACACACACACACACACGTGTCTTACGGGCCAGCTGATTCGATGGGCTCGTCCGTGGGGGAGTCATCTTTCTTGCACAGGAGGCGGAGGCCGTTCATGGCCGTGTCGTCACCACTAAAACGCTTTGGCTCCACCTGCAGGCAAAACAACCACATTACACATGATGATGATGATGATGATGATGATGATGATTAAGATGAAACTGATGATGATAAGTTTTTATTCAATATATTTAGTAGTAGTAGTAGTAGTAATAGTAGTGTCTTTATTGTTCCCCATGGGGGAAATTTCTTCTAGTAGGTGGCGCATTGAACATGAGGACAGTCAATACATACAACAGACCCCCCTCCCCCCCTTCAACATTTACCCTAAGACACACCTTGTACCAAAACATGATAAAAATTGACATGGACATGGACATAGGACATAGACAGGTATTTAGCCATCAATCATCAGCAGATGAGACAAGTATACAGTGATTGCTTGCTTTACATTATATATTGAAAGGGAAAAGCCCC
The DNA here is from genome assembly GCF_034702125.1 of Engraulis encrasicolus. Lineage (NCBI taxonomy): Eukaryota > Metazoa > Chordata > Actinopteri > Clupeiformes > Engraulidae > Engraulis > Engraulis encrasicolus. Next base: position 1,563 of record NW_026945939.1, read on the forward strand.
AAAAAGCTGTCGGAAGCTGCTTAACAGCAGGGAAACCCAACAAAACAACACAACCAAGGTAAAACAAACAACACAGCCTTTTTCACAACAAAAACCCTTCCATGGGCATAATAAAAAATACGCCCTCCCATAGGCGTGACAAACAACATAAACATCTTAACAAACAGACTAACTATTCAAACAAAACAAAACCCAAAACCCAAAAACAGGACCGTAGTAGAGGATAAATCATGTTCACAGTGTTTTACTAAATCATTGTCAAAAAACTTTTGTGAATCTATTGGACATATGTGTGCAATAATTTATTTTTAATTGTTTTTTTTAGATCTCGTTACAGCTGGTTTTACATTACAAGTTTTTGTGAAATGTTGGTCTATATAAAGATAACCAGCCTTGTGAAATGTGTGGTTTCCTAATGCATATAAATTAACTACTTTCATCACCAGCCAATATGGCTAATATGTGTTTATCTCACTAGCCAAACACACACTCTCTAATGGGCCAAAGTAGCTAGTAAGTTGGTCTTTTCTACCAGCCAAACTCACATTTCACCAGCATTTGGCTGGTTGGCTGGTGTTAATTCAAAGTGGGTTAGAGACATTACATTTGTTAGGCCTATAGTACCTCGAGCAGTATGGGGTTAGGTGCCTTGCTCAAGAGCACATCAGTCATGGGGGGAGGAAGGGTCTGTGTTTGTGTGTCTGTATGTGTGTGTGTGTGTGTGTGTGTGTGTGTGTGTGTGTGTGTGTGTGTATGTGTGTGTATGTGTGTGTGTGTGTGTGTGTGTGTCTGTGTACTGTGTGTATAATCATCAGCCTCATGACCACCGGTTAGAGTTGGAGCCACTTCCTCATTTCCTGTTCCATGTGACATCCATTACACTTTCAAAGCGGCTCAAGCACAGCCTTGCAAGAAGTACTTATGATCAGGGCCGTAACGAGACTTTTTCAAATACCGACGTCAGATACTGTGTGCTGTACTGCATGCTGAATATTACATCTCTAAAAAAAATAGAGACATGATCTGTGTCCTCAATGGTAGTTACGGCCATGCTTATGATGCAGTCAAAAACATGGTAGGTCACAGTGGCTCCTATTGTACTGCACTACAACGGCGAAGTGCAGTAAGACTTAAAACTGACAGAAAGGTCTTCAAACTAAAGGTATTAAGTTGGATGGTGTAGTTACTGCAAACAGGGACATAGCAGCGAATTGTGGGGCCTGTGTACAATCGGCTCCAAAGGGAATTAATAGAATCACCTGGCTTTATTTCACAGACACCCCCCCACCCCCCTTCTGGTTTTCGTCAAATGATACCCTGAATAGAACTATGAATCCACCATAAAATATGAATAAAAAATAAAACAAACAAACTGTGATTGTAGCCTTACCTGAATACTGAAGCCATGGGCGTAGGATCCCGGTGGGCACAGCACACGCGGCCCAAACACCCCCCACGGACCTCCGTTGGTCACCTTGATATCCTCCGCATTCGAAAACAGGGGAACCACGACGAGAACGACGACAATACCAAATCTCAGGGCCATCTTTGGTGTGTATCCCGCCTCGCGCACGACTCAAAAAGCCATACAAGTCACCCACCGACACTCTTGTGAAATACAGTCGTGAAAAATGAAGTAATTACGCACAATACATACACAAATTCTACAAATCGTTCCAGCCAGGCGAGCAATGGACTGGAGGAGGAAGACTAGAACTGTCGGCTACAGTAGGTTCATCTAAAGTCGATAATCTTGGCGGACCTTTCTGGGAAACACCAGTTTGATGTCTCCTATTTACTTCTGGGAAACAGGTGACTGTAATTAGGGACCATGTAGGTCAGACTGGGTCCTGTGTGTGTGTGTGTGTGTGTGTGTGTGTTTGTTTGTATGTGCGTGTGCGCATGCATGTGTGCGTGCATGTGTGCGTGCGTGTGTGTGCACGCGTGTGCTTGTGTGTGTGTGCGTGCACGTGTGTGTGTGTGCGTGCGTGCGTGCGTGCGTGTGCACGTGTGCGCGTGGTGGTCCTAAAATGCATTACGCCCCGTGTGAAGGGAAGACCCCTCCGACGCCCTGCCCTTTATGTGTGTGTGTGAGAGAGAGAGAGAGAGAGAGAGAGAGAGAGAGAAAAAAAAGAGAGAGAGAGAGAGAGAGAGAGAGAGAGAGAGAGAATGTGTGATACACTATCCCCTAGTGGTGGAGACAGCAGCATGCAGTCAAGTCAGTAGTCCGCTGTTTACAGGAATTCACACAGTACTTTATGGCCTGGGAAGTAGAGGCATAGGGAATGCTAAAGGGCTGTACACACACATCGCTGCTATTTACTAGCTTCTCGCTTGCTCGCCTACTCGCCTCTCTTTCATGGAACGTTCGTTGAAAGTTCCCGCGGCTTTAACTGCCAATGAACAGACGAGAAGTACCGAACTCTGCCTTCCAATTGTTTACTCGCTTACTCACCTCGTTTGAAGCTAAAATATTTTCAACTCGGTATCAGCCCACATCTCATCGCTTGTACAGTACTCGCCTACTTGCCTGCTAGTCTCGCTGGAACACATTGACATTCTATTGAGTTCATTCGCTGAGCCAGTCTAGCAGCGACGTGTATGTATGGCCCTTAAGGCTTTTATTCCAGTGGAGACCCATATTTTAGTCCGGTCATCTCCCAGCCCTGTCTCTCTCTCCTGCTTACTTCTTCTCCTCTCACACTCTCCTATCCTGTCATAAGAAAGTCCCCAACCAGCTCCTGAAAATACTTTAAGAAAAAGAAGAAAAAAGAATGAAACATCAAATAGATTAATATTGGTTCGGATTATCCATTAAATTGCAGAAGATTATAGTATCGAAAGGCTACTTTTATTGACACACTGTACATACAAGTACAGTATATTGTATGTATATAAGAAATGTATGCAGTAAAATATTAACACTGCAGGTTAAAGAGGTTGTCTCGTATCATATAGTCAAATTATCTCTGGAGTCTAGATTGTGGTTGTTGTTCAGCAGGAAGGGTCCAGTGGGCTTCAGGTTACTTCTTAAAGGCCAACTTCCGATAAAACTCAGTTTTACTCACTCCTTTCGAAGATCGGACGGTCACCCCAAGTTAAACTCACTTGCAAGGCTCTCATAGCGGTGCGTCAACTCTCCTGGCTGTGTTTCCCGGTGTTTCCCAATTTACATAAATAATGCAGAGAAACGAGCGAATCACGAAAGCCTTTCTGTGTTTCGTCACGTCGAAAGAAGGCGTTGCCCACAAAGGTTTATATCGACCCATTTATCTAAAAACATGTCGAGTAATTTTTTTCTGCTTGTTTTCAAAACAAGCAACGTCTGGTGGCCCGAAACATAGCTTAGCTTAGCTATCAGCTGGTTGCTACTCTCAGGTACACACACTGTCAAGTTGTCGGTTTTGTTTTGGTTTTTGTTTGTTTTTTCAGTTTTGTCTGGTTAAAGTTCTGTGCATTATTTTTCCCCAACTTGAAAAGAGTGTCACTGATGGAGTTTGAAGACTGGAATTCACTCAAGGATTTTGGACAGGACAACTTTGATCCGTTTTGGTTTCTCCTTTTTTTCTTTTTATTTAGAATTCAGAGCACATCCAAGCATAGCAATGGTTGTTAGCACCAGGAAACAAAGCAGTTTTTGTCCTCTTTTGTAGTGTTGTTTTAGTTGAACATAAAATAAACAGGAACAGTAGTTAGTGACCACAAATGTGCAAAAAGCAATTCTCCTGTGCAAATGCATGCTTTCAATATGTGCAAAGATGCTACCAATAAATATTTACAAAAAATAAATATTTACAAAAATAGTTACCAAGTTCATACTGAAACCAGAATGAATATTGCATTTAGTATTTGTAGAAAAATACCTCATCTTGGAGTTACAATAAATTGAACACAAGAAACCCCACTATAAAATGTGAAGCGCCCGTGCTCTACTTGAAATGCAGGGTTTGAGATTACAGTCAATGCGCTAAAATCGCCACTCAGACTGCAGGAAAAATGATTCAATGTGCCCAGGTCATTAGCTTAACTTAAATTGCTACAGAAGACCAATATTAAGCACTACCATGTTTACAACAGCAAAACACCCCAAACTACAAAACATTGAGTGCAGTTAAAATCACAAAGATGAGAGCTTACCGGCTACCACTCCAGGTTTTCAGTGACTTGTAATGCACGGTACTTCAAAGTTTGAGAGCACAGCTCAATTTTGCGTGTGACTCTCTCCAGTTCTCTCTCAAACTGAATGCAAACCCACTTAATTAAACCACCTGTGCAACGGGTTTGCCACGTAGCCCAATCAGCCGAATCATTGACAGCTGACGCTGATCAGTCAGCCTGCGCTTTTTTCAATTAACTTGCGTTTACCACGGTGCGGACACCTAATTTTTTTTTCCAGTTGTTTCTCCCGTGTTTTTTTTCAGTGAAACTTAAAACAATCAGCGCAGACCTAGTCTGACGCGACACCTCCCACTCGAGCTTCCCGTCCTTCGACAGGAAGGTCGACCCCAAACAACCCACCCACATTAACAGTAAAGGCCTTGCAATACAAACCACCTTACAAATCTGTACCATAAAATTGAGACTAGTATTCAAGGTGGGAACTGCTGGTTGCTGAAGGTGGACTGAGACACAGCTTTCTGGGGTTCAGCATCTCTGACTGGGTCCAAACAGTTTGAATGAAGTGGAACGGTCCACTGACGGGTCACCCACGGCTTGTTGGCGGACTTGAGCTCTGGCCTTCTGGCAATGGATGCACTGGTTGATCTCCTGGGCACCTTGAACACCTTCATGGCCTTCTTGCCTATTTTGGCATGCCAGCGGGGTCCCCAAGAGGGTCAGTGGGACAACCTGGTCGTAGTCTTTGGGGAGCTGGAACCTGCCACCGTGCAGCAACAGCCCACCACCTTCATCCGTATGCATGGCCAGTTGGTCTGTTGTGGCGCTGGGAAAGGTGGCTCCATCTTTCACCACAAGGCAATGGTCTCGGAAGGAGCTTTCAGTTTTGACCACGGTGACTGTACCGGCCGATAGGACTGCCTCCCACTTTGGTTTTACCTGGTCTTTGAAACCAAGGAACTTCTTTGCTGCCCTCCAGACCGGTACAAGTGCCTTCGCCGGTATGGTTTGGCTGCTGAGCTGCCGAATTGCCACCAGGTTTGTAGCTGTAGCACCAAGAGGAGGTCTGTGTGGGTTGGCAGTATTTGAGGTTGGTTCCAGCTTGGATTTGTTCTTTGCTCCAACTTGGGTTTGAGCGGAGACTTGACTGAGGAGCTCTGGCTGGGTGAGTGCATTTGACTCCTGGGCCTTGACCTCATTCTTCGAGCGGTTGACTCTCAGCCATACTTTCCTTTTCTTCCTCTTTTTGGAGGGATTTGCTCCCAGCCATTTTTTCTTTTTGGTGAGTTTTTCTCTCAGCTATTTTTTCTTTTTGGTGAGTTTTTCTCCCAGACGTTTTTTCTTTTTGGTGAGTTTTTCTCCCAGCCGTTTTTTCTTTTTGGTGAGTTTTCCTCCCACCCTTTTTTTCTTTTTGGTGAGTCCTTCCATCCGTTTTTTCTTTTTCTTTCTCTTTTTCGAGACGTTGACAGCCACCATCGAGTGAAGCTTGTTTTGCTCTGAATTGTACGCAGGACTCTGGGCTTTATGGTTCTCCTCTGGGAGTGGATTTGGAGGGACAATCACTGCAGGTTCTCTCTTCCGTAGATCAAGTGGTTCTGGCCTCCCACTTTGACCTGAGTAGGCCCTGAGCAAGTTATGCAGACTCCAGCTATTCCAGGTGGTATGGACTGGTGTACTCACGGGGCGAGGCTTTGGAACAGTCAAGTGGCTGTTGTTCCACGCAGGCCCATTCCAGCTTGCCACATCTTTGAACAGTTTGACAGCGAACCTCTGCTTCACCTGGACTTGAGCTTTGTTGGCCGCCTTCAATTTTGGCTTCCTTGCCGACTGCTTTTCTGTCCATGGGGAAGTTGCTTCAACTACTGTCCTGTTCGGAAAGGTTGCTGGATCTTCCACCCATTTGGCGTGTGGCTTCTTGCTGTGGCTATTTTCAGTGGTGTCCAGTCCACCCTTTATTTGCACCAGTTCTTGCTCTTCCGAGATTGACATCTTCTCTCCATGCTGACAGCCACCGCACGTAGACTCGCACGTTGTCCCGACACCATCTTGACTGACCGCAGACAGTGTGGCGTGGACAAGCTGAGGTGGCTGCAGAGGTTTAGAGGTCAACTGTAGCAGCAAGCCCTCCACACTCCAGATCCGTTGCTGGAAGTCAGGTCGCTCCGCTTCTGGGATCCACTGAGTCCATTGCCGCATGGCGTCTTTTGCCCTCTTCACCAGTCTCTCCAGGTTGCTGAGCATCAGCTTGTAGACCTCCAGCTTCAGGTCAGGCTTCCTTGCAGTCAGACTTTTGCAGTCCTTTTCAGCTGCCTCCAGTGGAAGAGAGAGTTCGAAACAGCCAAAGCTTTGCCACAGCACCTTCTGGATGACGTCCTCCACCTCCTCCAGCTTCTGCGCGCAGTCCTGGGTTGTTCTCTTCACATCGGCGCCGATGTCTGCTTTTGCAGAGGCTTCGAGCTCCGCCTCTTCAGTGAAGATCCCCACCTGCTTATTTGCCTCCATCACCTTTTCAGCCTCAATTTTTACCTTGCTGAAGGCTTCCATCAATTCTTCTGCCGACATTTTCTTGCAGGACTTTAGAAGTGAATTTGCATGCCGGGTGAACCTCAGTTTGGCAGTCGTTCTCTCCCTCTTCAACTGTAGTAGAGACTTGGATTCTGCCATTTTGGGAAGATCGATGGGCCTGGTTTTCAGCGGCAGGCGGGCTGGGCGTGGACTCAGCGGCAGGCGGGCTGGGCGTGGACTCAGCGGCAGGCGGGCTGGGCGTGGACTCAGCGGCAGGCGGGCTGGGCGTGGACTCAGCGGCAGGCGGGCTGGGCGTGGACTCAGCGGCAGGCGGGCTGGGCGTGGACTCAGCGGCAGGCGGGCTGGGCGTGGACTCAGCGGCAGGCGGGCTGGGCGTGGACTCAGCGGCAGGCGGGCTGGGCGTGGACTCAGCGGCAGGCGGGCTGGGCGTGGCACGGCACTCCAGCTTGGCTGGGCTGGCTTTGTCGCGGTGGTGGGCTGGGCTGGTTTTGTTGTGGCGCTTCAGTCTGGCTGGATCTTCAACCAGCTGGACGCCGGTTTTTTACTGTCAAGTTGTCGGTTTTGTTTTGGTTTTTGTTTGTTTTTTCAGTTTTGTCTGGTTAAAGTTCTGTGCATTATTTTTCCCCAACTTGAAAAGAGTGTCACTGATGGAGTTTGAAGACTGGAATTCACTCAAGGATTTTGGACAGGACAACTTTGATCCGTTTTGGTTTCTCCTTTTTTTCTTTTTATTTAGAATTCAGAGCACATCCAAGCATAGCAATGGTTGTTAGCACCAGGAAACAAAGCAGTTTTTGTCCTCTTTTGTCCGCCTAGGTAAAAAACCTAAGTTGAACATAAAATAAACAGGAACAGTAGTTAGTGACCACAAATGTGCAAAAAGCAATTCTCCTGTGCAAATGCATGCTTTCAATATGTGCAAAGATGCTACCAATAAATATTTACAAAAAATAAATATTTACAAAAATAGTTACCAAGTTCATACTGAAACCAGAATAAATATTGCATTTAGTATTTGTAGAAAAATACCTCATCTTGGAGTTACAATAAATTGACCAAAAATTGAACACAAGAAACCCCACTATAAAATGTGAAGCGCCCGTGCTCTACTTGAAATGCAGGGTTTGAGATTACAGTCAATGCGCTAAAATCGCCACTCAGACTGCAGGAAAAATGATTCAATGTGCCCAGGTCATTAGCTTAACTTAAATTGCTACAGAAGACCAATATTAAGCACTACCATGTTTACAACAGCAAAACACCCCAAACTACAAAACATTGAGTGCAGTTAAAATCACAAAGATGAGAGCTTACCGGCTACCACTCCAGGTTTTCAGTGACTTGTAATGCACGGTACTTCAAAGTTTGAGAGCACAGCTCAATTTTGCGTGTGACTCTCTCCAGTTCTCTCTCAAACTGAATGCAAACCCACTTAATTAAACCACCTGTGCAACGGGTTTGCCACGTAGCCCAATCAGCCAAATCATTGACAGCTGACGCTGATCAGTCAGCTTGCACTTCTTTCAATTAACTTGCGTTTACCACGGTGCGGACACCTAATTTTTTTTTCCAGTTGTTTCTCCCGTGTTTTTTTTCAGTGAAACTTAAAACAATCAGCGCAGACCTAGTCTGACGCGACACACACACACACAGTTTTACCTCATACATAAAGCCAGCTCACTCTGGTTGCTCCGTGCCTGCAGCTCGCCTAGGGGTCGCTGTCGAAAGGGGTCGCTGGCGCCCCAATAGTGCAGTACCACCCGGGGAAGTGGCGACTCTGTTTCCCATTACATTCTCTCCAAGAACAATTCTCGCCAATCAGAGACGCATTTCTTCGAGAGCAGGAGGAGTGAGCCAATCAGAGACGCATTTCCACGAGAAACACAGAACACTCTCTCGTTTCTCCACAAGCCACCTTGCCAGCTTGCAAAAACGTCTTGAAACAAAGCAACCAGAACGTTTTTTAAAACAGGACCAACGCGTAACACATTCAATAACAATGGGGAACACGGCAATATTAATTAAATGACGTTGAGAGGCCATCTTTAAGGAATGTCCTCAGATCTGAAAGTCATAAGGAGCCAGTGCCGAGTCTGGATTTAGGCTACTGCAGGTACAGTGTACCATTTTCTGGCTGTCCATTATGTCATACACACAAATACTGTGTCAAGAAGTCTTCAACTCATAGTAAACTAGACTGCCTGTGCAGTCGCCTTCGACTGCTTAAGGTAGGCCTATATCCCCGAAACGCGACGCTTCCAGTCCCCAATCATTCCTACCACTCCCGTCCACCTTTTCATAAACGTTAATGATAAATACAGACGTGACATGACGTGCATAGGCTTAAAACCAAACAACTATTGTGAAAATGAAGCAAAAAATGGGGCAAATGGTAATACTGTTTTAATGGTTCAGTGGATCTACCACATTAGGTACAGTGTAATAACCAGTGCAACAACATTTAATGCCATGTAATACCAGTGTAACACCATGTACCAATCTTGTACTTACATCATGTATTTGTGTGTAAGTGGTATTACAGGTATTGCATATTGTTACACTGGTATTACACTGTTATTACATGGCATTAAATACATTACGCTGGTTATTACACTGTACCTAATGTGGTAGATCCACTGAGAGGGTGAACCTTTAAAATAAAGTGTTACGGGGCAAATCAATCCACCCAGTCAGAAGTTATGTGCCAAATGAAAATTCCGCCATTTTGAAATTATTGGCCTCCAAAATCTAATCAGTTCATGAATCTACCCTAGAACATTGAAACACCAAATCTGGGACAAATCCATCCAACTGGTCAGAAGTTATGGGCCAAACCAAAATTCAGCCATCTTGAATTCAGCCATCTTGAAAGTGTTGGCCTCCAAACTCGAATAAGTTCATGAACCTACCCTAGAGCATTAACACACCAAATCTGGGACAAATCCATCCACCCAGTCAGAAGTTATGGGCCAAACAAAAATTCGCCCATCTTGAATTCAGCCATCTTGAAAGTGTTGACCTCCAAACTCGAATCAGTTCATGAACCTGCCCTAGAGCATTCACCCCAAAAAATCTGGGACAAATCCAAACATCCGTTCAAAAGTTATCGCGTTAACACGAAAGACCTTACGCGGCGGCGGCGGCGGCGGCGGCGGCGGCGGTTACCCTGTAATGTCACAGCTATGTTGTTCTGATGTATTTGAGTGTTTAGTCGACGGTTCCATCTGCAGTAAGAGGCATGAAATGCAAAGAAAACTTGTAGTTTGGGGCAGGACCCAGAAGTGGACTTACCATTAGACAAACAGCAATTTCCTAGGGCCCCGACCATAGGCCATAGACTATAGACCACCATAGGCCTGAAGACAAATTGGCCGGATCTTAATTGGTCACTTACATACTGTATGTAAAGAAATCAAAGATATTTATGATACACAAAGCGCCGATTGGTGACCCCTATTTTGTGTGCGTGTTTCAATAATGACTTTTGAGGTCGCCACATTCATGTTCCACCTAGGGCCCCCAAAAAATGGATAGATCTGCCCCTGGCAGGACCATTATCTTTTGCAGTATAAATACTGTATTTATGTACCCCCTGTTTTCTTTCATACCCGCCCCCCTAGTTTTGTGTCTTTTGTTGTGTTGTTGTTGTGTTGAAATAACATTCCTAACCTCTGCATTTTATACTGTTGACATGGTTAAATAAACTTGAACTTGAACTTGAACTTGAATATTCTGTAAACTCGAGTGTCGTAGATATGAATGGTAACACTTTATTTTAGGGATACATCTACAAGCACTAATAAGTACAATGTTAATGCCTGATTAAGTAACTTGTAAGGCATAAGCAAACACCAAGGCCTACTAGGTGTTTACTAAGGTTAAATTGGTAATAAATCCCTTATTGTGCAAGAACAAGACATTTGTGAATACATGCCTAACAAATGCTTGATTTTGCTCTGTACATGCCTAACAAGTTACTTACTCTGCATGTATCAGTGCTAGTAGATGTACCCCTAAAATAAAGTGTTACCCAAATAACATTCCTAACCTCTGTATTTTATATTGTTGATATGGCTAAATAAACTTGAACTTGAACCTAAACTTGAACCTGAATATTCTGTAAACTCAGAGTGTCGTAGATGTGAACTTCTATGAGCATGTCACTTGTGCAGTTGGCCTGGCAGTTGAAACAAATCTGTGCATATGCAACGGGTGGTAACATGAGACTGCAAAATAAAACCTGCATGGAATAAATGTATGAAACGGCAAAACAATACAACACCCACCTGATAAGGGCCGTGCCACACTATTTTCTTTCAGTGCAACTGGTTAACACAACTTGATGAAATTGGTGCATTCCTAAAACCATTCAAGTACTATAGAAAGCATAACACATATATAAACATTGTAAAGAAGAAACTGATTCCACTTTGTTTAGCTTATTTTTGTTTTATTTTAGATAGGCCTATTCAAGTTATTTAATGTATAAAATAATTGAGTTGATTTCACAATATTTTTCCTGCCAACCTCCCGCGGCCCCCCAGGGGTCCCCGGTCCCCACTTTGAAAACCACTGTCTATAGTGTGCAGTGCATGATAACACAATGCTGATTAAAAAACTCACCTGCAGTAGACTTTGCTATGTGTCATCCTCAGACTCCTCCCCTCCTCCTCCTCCCCCTTCCTTCCTTCATAATGCCAGAGAGAGTAGAGAGAGAGGTTCCATTGGTCCATTGTTTCCGGGTTCTATTATTAGGGGGGAAATCCCCCTTTAGGCAGACCTACAGTAGGCAGACCTAAGGACTGTTCTATTCAATGCTAGGAGCATTATGACACGCCCCTTTAGGCAGACCGGAACCTGGTCACGTTAGGTGCCCATAGACACCTATTACATTGGCATATCTCTATATACTTAAAGAATCTCTGTCTATAGTGTGCAGTGCATGACAACACAATGCTGATAAAAAAAACACCTGCAGTAGACTTTGCTATGTGTCATCCTCAGACTCCTCCCCTCCTCCTCCTCCCCCTTCCTTCCTTCCTTCATAATGCGAGTATCAGATTACAGGAAGTTGTTTCTTCTCCTTCTGTGTTTCCCACGCCCATCCCCTCCCCGTTTGTCCTCGAGTAGAGCCGGATGTTTAAAGTTACTTCCTACTGCTGCTCTCTGTTTAAGCCACCAGCCTGCCAAGAAAGATTAAGAGGTAAGTCGAAGTAGCCTATATTTAATGTAATATAAGGATTACGTAGTGTGACAGAAGTAGAGATTAAACTTTTTTTTTACTTTAACTGGAATGAGAGTCAGTAGGAGGTTATGTTTTTTTTCTGTGGCTGATAGTAGTGTAACCTGTAAGGTTTGAGGAGTGTGACAGAAGTAGAGATTAAACCTGTTTAACTGGAATGAGAGTAAGTTGGAGTTCAAGGGTTTCTTCTGTGGCTGATAGTAGTGTTACATGCAGCAAAAAAGATTATGTCGATTTGGCAGCAGAGGTGTCAAAAGTGAAAGTAAACACTTCACTAGCACCAGGGCCGTAACCAGACGTTTTCAAATACAGAGGTCAAAAACTGCGTACTCTACTGCACATTTAGAATGCTTCCAACACTTCAGTCAAACTCTTAAGTTTGTTTTCATTAACCCATTGATGCCTATGGCACCTTGCCTGGTTAACACCAGACCTAATCACAAGTTTCAAATCGAAACGGTTGTGTAGAACTAAAGGCAGTATGGGAGTTCCCAGGCTATATGGCACCTGCAAAAAAGGGTGCTGAATGCCTGAACCCTTTTTAAGAAAAGCTGCCCTCGGCCTATAAAAACCTAAATATCTCAGCTTCTGAGGCACATAGAAATATGCACTAAGTTGCATTTAAACGCTAAGACCGTCATCTTTCATGAGAATGTGTTGATTCATCTCAAACAAACAGAGATTTTTAATAATGATGTCTCAAATCTCATGAGCCTGAATGTTGCGCAACGCAGCTCCAGGCGTCATGGTCAATGTACTGTAGCGCAACGTAACATCAGGCATCAATGGGTTAATCACTGCCTTGAGGATACATGGGGATGGCATATACAGACTGAATTTATCATTGTTGATCATATATAGTCAGGGGTGGAAAGTAACTAATTACATTTACTCAAGTATTGTACTTGAGTAGCTTTTATGAATACTTTGTACTTTTTAAGTAGTTTTTAAAATTAATACTTTTACTTGTACTTGAGTACATTTTGACCCAAGTACTTTAATCAGTTACACTGGAACCTGGAGTAAAAAAAAAATTGACAAAATGGCATGCAAAATCATGCCACAATCCACGCAGATGAAAGATTATGCAGGATGGCACACAGCATTTCCACTATTTTACTATATTGAATCAATGTATTGGATGATGGCTGGTGCCAAGCAAGAGATGGAGGATATGAGGACAATATTCAAGAAAAAGAAACATTAAATTCTCAAGAGGAAAGCTAATTAAAAGTAACTAAGTAACTTTTACTCAAATTACATTTTAAGTGAAGTACTTTTTACTTTTACTTGAGTAGATTTTTAGATAGGTACTTTTACTTGTACTTGAGTAGAATTTAGGCAAAGTAAAGATACTTCTACTTGAGTACACATTTTCTGTACTCTTTCCACCTCTATATCGATTTTCATCATAAATACATTTTACATTACAGAGAAAAAAATACATGACCATGACTCACACATGACATTATATAGTGGTTTCACCATTTACTCCATTGTACCTAATGGCATAGATAGCAGGCTTGTACGAAATTCCGAATTGAATGAAATTCAATTCAAAGTAATGCCATAATACAAACACTAGGTGGTGTCATTACCTTGAATATCTTTGAACACCATCACCTAGTGTTTGTATTATGGCATTACTTTGAATTGAAATTATTTCGATTCGGAATTTTGTACAAGCCTGATAGATAGACTGTGCTGTTACTAAAAAAAACCTAACAAGGGCCCACTACAACCTTGATCAAACCAGTGCAGTCATCTGATTGTATGACAAGTGCACAGGGGCACATTTCTCAAAAGAGAAACTGTTAGCCTGTTAGCAACGTCGGTAGTTGCCAATGGAAAATGCATTGAAAACAACAAAGTGGCTAATGTAGTAAGCAACGTTGGTTTCGAGAAATGCACCCCAGGTGTGATTGTTACTCAGATAAATCACCTGGTTTGGAAGGAAACTGTGTGTTCTTTTTTTACTTTTACTTTTTACTTTACCCACCCACACACGCCTATGCATCGTACAGGAAGACAACTGTGATTGCACTGCATGTTTTCACCGTATTACTTGTAATAATTGTGTGAAAGTGACAAATAAATCTCCTGGTATCCATACATCCTTGCAAGATAAGGATTGAGTAACACATTGCATAAGCACGTCACACCGCAGGAAATTCACTGAATTGTGGCCATTTCAATCCTTTTGTATACATGACTGACCTCTGAGATCATGCTAGCTAGATAATGATATTGTGTTTAATCTTAATAAACACAATCTTTATAAAAAAAATTCTCCTTTTATAACTATAACTTGCGGACCAGGAGTACGAGTTGGTCTAAACACTAGTTGTTGTGGAATTATATCTTTTACCTCTGTGTCCTGCCATCTACGTCCATCTTCAGTTTGCGGCAAGTCTCTCCCCCTTCCTCCTGGCGGGCGGCCGACTCCTCGTCCTCTACCTCTGCCACGTCCAGGAGGCCTACCGCGCGGCCGGCCTACTCCTCTGCCCCCAATCTTCTTCGCTGGGGGTATGTATTCATCTCTGTAATAGAAAACAATGCACAGAGACTTTCAAAACATGTTACCCCGACCGAACAGCTCTTGGCCCGGTCTGACTAAAAAGAAAAAAAACACTCAGTAATACACAGAAGCGCTGTCCATGGTACTTACCCAGAGTCTTCGTCTTCGTCCAGGGACGAATTCAAAAGTGTTGTGTCTGTTAGGTCGCTGTTTTCTCTGTGAGGTTCCCATTCGTCCCCGTCACTGGATACTGTTGGTTCAGTGCTCGCCTCAGTCGTGTTGCATATTCTTTTCCGAGGATTTTGTGACATTATGCAGAAATTAGTCTAGTTCTATGGAAAAACGCCAAAAATATGGCGAATATTGGGCAGCATGTACACTTTTACACTTCAGCTTCAATAACAAGCTGCACCTGTGCAGTACAGAACTGCATGCTGATTGGATGTTGCACTAACTCGACCGGGGGGCTCATTGAGTGTTGATTGGAACCCGCCGACGGGGGTTCATCCCGGGCGCGGGGCTCATTGATTGTTAATTGGAACCCGCTGACGGGGTTCATCCCGACCGCGGGTTGCATTGATTGTTAATGGAAACCGCGGGCGGGTGTAATCACTGGCCCTCAGCTGGCAGCGGCAGCTGGGTGTTACACATGCAGCTGCAAACCCCAGCTTCATGTGCCTGGTACTGTCGGGTGCCTACTGATGCTTAGTGCCCATGGAATGTGGTATCTGGGCAGGCTGGTTGGTATCAGCTCAGCCCTGTGCAGTGGTAGTGGGGCCTGGCAGATTGGGGTGTCTAGTGTGCCCTGATTACCCATAGCAAGTGTCTCTCGAGAAGTCATGGTGGTGTGGATATGGTGGTGGAGAAAACTCTTTGAAAAAATTGATTCGTAACCGCCGGCCAGGCTGTATCCCGCCCGTGGCTGGTGAATATTAACTGGTTAATGTTACAGTCACACCGCAGGATATTTGAAATATAAACCTTTACATGAATCTTAACAAAAAAAAAACTTTTACTTTTACTTTTGACACCTCTGTGTGGGAGACACAAGCACCCCACCCCCTGCTCCGTCCAAACCGAAGACAGCGAGATTGTGGATTACGAAAGATTTGTTATCATCTCACTACTCTTGAGTGTTGACTCTGACTAAGCAAATAATACAATCTCCAGCCTGTGTAGTCAGTGTTGCCAGATTGGGCGGCTGCCCGCCCAATTGGGCTACTTGGGATGAGCTTCTGCGGGTAAAAACGGGAAAAATTGGCCATTTGGGTTTGTAATTTGTTGAATTTGGGCGGAATTTAGCACATTTTGACGGGTTTTGAGAACCTTTTGGGCGGGATTTGGTCAGACATATCTAGCAGCACTGTGTGTAGTGCCTGTTAGTAGTGGGATTGTGGATTGCGAAATCTTTATAGTGTAAAATATCTTATATTGTTATATCATCTCATTAATCTGGTGTGTTGACTGTGACAAAGCCAAAAATAAAATCCCCAGTTAGTACAGTGGGGGGCAGCCATGATGCCTGTTAGCGTCTTGAGGAAGTCACCTGTAGCTGACTTTTGGAGGGCACACTAACTCTGCAAGGCTGCTCAGTGCAGAACACTACCAGATTACTATTCCAAGAACATGGATTAGTGTTGAACCTGGCTAAGCCAACCTACAGGAAGTGGTAAACCTCCTAATAGATAGTCCACACGTGTCATTTAGCTTAGAAAATGAAGACTGCAGGCTCTTCTATTACATGATTTACCACTAGGCCTACCTAAAGGTTCATTTAGGCCTACCTAAAGGTTCATTTATCCTGGTTTACTACTTAACCAGGTTCTTGGAATACTCCCCTGATTACATGTTGTCGTTGTTGTTGTTGTTGTTGTTGTTATTATTACATTATGTATTTGTCAGAGTGAAGTCCAGAGGAAAATGGCTCTCTGCATGTCGACTGAGGAAGCGATCGAGGGGCTGCAGAACAACCCAATGTTGTGGTATGAACACACAAACACACGCACCCACACACACACGCACATGCACACGCACACACACATACCCAAGTCGTAGCAGCATCTACGTATCTTGCACACAAACACATTCCTTTTACTGCATAAAGTACAGCTGTATAATTCTATTTCCATTCTTTTACAATATTTACGAGGGCCCACCAGGCTATGACATGAAAAGTATAGTTAATACTTTAAGTACTTAAGCACAGTTAACATTAATACTTATATTTAATACTTTAATAAGTACAGTTAACATTCAAGCCATAAAAGAAGAAGGAAAAATCTGCACACTGTTGCTGCTCACCGATTTATTGAACACAAAGTTTCAACCTCAGGCGGTCCTCGTCAGCTGTATATTGACCTATACCTGACGAAGACCGCTTGAGGTCAAAACGTGTTCAATAAATCGGTGAGCAGTAACAGTGTGAATTTTCCTTGTATGACATGTGCATATGAACAAAGTGGCAATAAAAGTGGACAGTGCAAGCAGCAAGTCTCAATGGAATTGCAATACCACAGTGACACCAAGTGGTCATTTGGCATAATAACATCCACATTACAGAGTGCTACATAGTAGACACTCTATTTAACATTAGAGAGTGCCATGTCACCTAAATACCCACCTGATATAGTTTTCCTACACGTAGTTCTCCTATTATGCTATGAAAACAAGTTCCATTTGAAAAAACAGTGCAGATAAACGTTTTGTTTTCTTAACATTGACATTCATTCATTCATCCATTTTAAATATCTTGTATGCACGTGATATTATAGCCAGTGTTTCGATTATGTGTATAAGATTGATTGTTACATTGAACAACATAAGAATGTGAACACAACACCCTCATTATTTCCACTTTGTGAAATAGAAATCATGACCTTCCCTTGGAACTTGAATGTACTACAATAAAACACAATCAACTAACCAACATGTGTGTGTTTGTGTGTATGTGTGTGAGTGCGTGCGAGTGCGTGTGCGTGTGTGTGTGCGTGCGTATGTGCGTGTACTGATGGTTACAGGGTGTCTCCCAGTTTTATTTAATTTTTATTTCTCCTTATATACATTGGGGCAGTTTCCTCTTTTCCACGTGGGCCCTAGATCATTTCTTGTCACTCTGACAAGAATAACTACTCTGTCTCACGATCAGCTGACTCTGCACTGGTTGGTTCAAGTTTTTGATGAGTTCTTGTTGGGTTTTTAGTGTTTTTCAGTAACAACATAGTCTGCCTCATTAGGTACAATGGAGTAAATTGTGTAACATGTAAAATCATGTGTTGTTGTACTTACACACCTCAGCAAACTCATTACAATCAACATCATTTATTGGAAATCTGATTCCAAAAAATTTACAATTTTGTATTTTGTGGAAGAAAAAACATGCTTTCAAGTATTTAATATGTTTACATTGAAAAGAGAGAGAGAGAGAGAGAGAGAGAGAGAGAGAGAGAGAGAGAGAGAGAGAGAGAGAGAGAGAGAGAGAGAATGTGTGATACACTATCCCCTAGTGGTGGAGACAGCAGCATGCAGTCAAGTCAGTAGTCCGCTGTTTACAGTAATTCACACACTACAGTAATATTCCTTTATGGCCTATGAAGTAGAGCAGTGATTCTCAAAGTGTGGTCCGAGACAGAGCTCAGGTGATCCACGAGGGGATTTCTATTTTTCCAAGACAGGCTAGCAGTAGGCTATATTTGGAACAGTATTGCAAAACTATAGCTGAAGTCTCATTTTCATTTTTCATTTTCACCACAATAAGACAGACTTGTAAATGTGAATAAAAAGTATGTGATCTGCATCGAAATTAGCAGTGTCAAATTAGCACCCGTCAACTGTCAATTCAGTTAACAGGTGGTCCTTGAACATTTTTGGGGGGACTAAGTGGTCCTTGGTCTGAAAAAGTTTGAGAAACACTGATGTAGAGGCATATGGCATGCCAAGGCCCTGGGCTTTTATTCCAGTGGAGACTCATATTCGAGTCTTGTCATCTCCCAAACCTGTCTCTCTCTCCTGCTCACCTTTTCTCCACTCACACTCTCCTATCCAGTCATAATAAAGGCCACAAACAGCTCCTGAAAATGCTTAAAGAAGAAGAAAAAAGAACAAAAAAAGAGATGTATATTGGTTCAGATTATACATTAAATTGCAGAACATTTATAGTATGGAAAGGGTACTTTTATTGACACACTGTACATACACATACAGTACACTGTATGTCAAGAAATGTTATAGTGTAAAAGTATAATAACTTTCCCCTCCACTTTATTCCTAACCAACGACGGAAAGGAGTGGGCATTTGAAACAGAAGCAGTGTTAACTTAACTTAAGACACAGGAAAGACAAATGGCATGATACAGATGAGGAGATGGAAATAAATGAATGTTATATGACAATTTAATTATCAACTGCAAGGTAACATTACATTTAACTCAAGGCTACTGTAGGTTACATAGGGTACAGTGAAATCAAAGACATTTTAGCCAACCTCAGAATGTTTAGGACAAAGAGAGAGAGGGAGAGAGAGAGAGAAACAGAGAGACACATTCGTCTTGTGCATGGGAGAAAGAACTCAAAGAGGGGCTCATTATCATAGGCTTTTATACTGTAAGGAGAGGTGGCCAAGGTCCTTTGTCTTAGGGTCAGTGACACCTGACCCAGGGGTTTCAGCCACCACATGGCATGGGGGTGATGACCTCCTACGTCAACTTTGCTGAGATAACAGCAAACAGTGACAGCAACAATATCAGTTCTGGGTCATCCAATAATCTCCATATTTACAATAGTATGCAGTAAAATATGAACACACTGCAAGTGAAAGCGGTTGTCTTGTATCATATACAGTAAAATGATCTCTGAAGTCCAGGTTGTGGTTGTTGTTCAGCAGGAAGGGTCCAGTTTGCTTCAGGTTACTTCTTAATGGCCTTTTCCCACATCTAAACATCATAAAGAGCCCGTGCAGCGTCTGGATTTAGGTTACTACAGGTATGGTTCACTATTTGCTGGCTTTGTTGGCTTTGTTGTCAAGAAGTCTACTCATAGTAAAATATTAACAATGGCCCGATATTTCAGGTGAGGGAGTGGCGGAGATGGCAGAAACAGGGGAGAGTCATATTATCTCTGGAGTCATTTGCCCAGATTGTAGCTGTTGTTTGGCAGGAAGAGTCCATTGAGCTTCAGGTTACTTCTTGATCTCGATTTTTTTCTCACATCTTAACATCGTAAGGAGCCAGTGCAGGGTCTGGATATACTTCAGGTATTCCTGACCTTAACTTCTTAGAGCAGGGATGTCAAACTCAGGCCCGGGTTGGCCCGCGAAGCCATTTTATTCGGCCCGCGAGATCATTTCAAATATCTATTGCAGTTGGCCCACATACACCCTAATGTATAGCGTAACAAGACTTGGATATGAAACTTGCTGTGTCATGGGATGTGCAGACACATTTGAACTAACAAATATGTTGGGAAAGAGTGTGCGTGAAATTTAACTATGAATATGAAGTGCATGTACACACAATTTTAGTCCATTTTTTAAAATAATCTCTCTACAAGTCTTCTGTTGTCCAGTCTTGCACTTTAAATGTCTGTATAAGCACTGTCTATGTCCATACTGTCTTATGTCCATGTATGAGTACTGTCTATGTCTATACTGTCTATGTCCTTACCTAGATTAGTCTATGTCTGCATGGGAAAGCAAGAAACGTAATTTCAAATTCTTTGTATGACCAGTGCATGTAAAAAAATTGACAATAAAACCAACTTGACTTGACTTGACTTGACTTGATAAATGTTGAATTCGGCCGACGACTTTGTTCCAGATTTTGATTTTGGTCCTCGGTCAATTTGAGTTTGACACCCCTGTCTTAGAGCCTCTGTTATAACCTTATTGTCTTCAAAACTGTCATGAGCAAGTATTAATCTGTTACTTACAGTAAAGCACCCTGTAATGTCACAGCTATGTTGTTCTGATGTATTTGAGTGTTTAGTCGACGGTTCCATCTGCAGTAAGAGGCATGAAATGCAGTGAAAACTTGTAGTTTGGGACCGGACCTAGAAGTCGACTTACCATTAGACAAACAGCAATTTCCTAGGGCCCCGGCCATAGGCCACAGACCACCATAGGCCTGAAGGCAAATTGGCCGGATCTTAATTGGTCACTTACATACTGTATGTAAAGAAATCAAAGATATTGATGATACACAAAGGGCCGATTGGTGACCCTGATTTTGTGTACGTGTTTCAATAATGACTTTTGAGGCCGCCAGATTCATATTCCACCTAGGGCCCCAAAATGGATAGATCTGCCCCTGGCAGGACCATTATTTTCAGCTTTCGCAGTATAAATACTGACCTTGGTCATTTACCAAAGACAGTTACAACATATTTTCCTTATAGGCCAAGAGTATTAGCTCAAAAATAGGCCCAACCCGGAACAAATTAGTAACAAGCTGGATTTCTCAGAATATGCTGAGAATACCTTTAGGAACAACATACTAAAAGTCCCCGGGAATCCACCTTGGGCTTTCCGAGAAATTCAAGATGGTGTCTAAATTATATGATATAATAGTGTTAATGCAATAACTTCTGAACGGGTGAATGGATTGTCACAAAATTTGGTGTGCTAACACTTTGTAATTACTAAGTGATGTGATTTAATTTTGGAGGCCATCACTTTCAAGATGTTTCAAGATGTTTGTGCCATAATTTCCGAATGGTTGAACGGATTTCCACCAAATTTTGCGTGCTAACACTCTATAGTAGGTACGTGATTTGCCAAAAATTTGGAGACCAACGCCTTCAAGATGTTTTTGGTTCAAGGTCCCAGTGACTGTAATATTACAACACGTTATACACATAATGCATATAGATATTGTTATGATAAGTAGTGGAGTCTGTTTCGGTAGAAAAAGGCCTTTACCGTTACGGAGCTGACGAAAGTGTAAAATTTTGCATGGTGCTTCCTTAGGACTTCCTCAATGATTTAAGCCTAGGAGCCCAACTGAAATATTACGTTTTCATATCAATCAAGTGAATAATCCATGTACATATGAAGTGTCAGTGACAACTTGAATGATCTACATCAACAAGGCCATTACAAAGTAAAAATGTATGCTGATTTGTGTTCAGATATGTATGTCCTGAGTGTACTATGGAGTGATAGGTGCCATTATTCTTAGGAAATTATGAACAATTGATATGCAATACAACATACATAGAGTATATTGACAAATACTTTATATTTTAAAAGAGCAAAATGGTAACATGTCTGTTTTCTGTTCTACTTTGGGCTTTAACCTAGACAATATGTTGGCTACCTAACCACTTAATTTATTGATTGCTCGTTATTTCTTATTTGTGGGTGTGGTCCTTTGTTTAAAACATCTGCCTTCCCTCACACACACACACAAAAAGTATTTCAAAAACTTTAAACAGCAGCATAAAAAACGCATTGGCTTTGGAGGGATACAGCTGTCAAAGTAGCCTATAAGTCATCAAGACTATACTGTACTGTACTATAGTGTAATGAACTGTAATATACTCTACTGTACTGCAATGTACTCTGCTACACTGTACTCTACTGTACTCTACTGTACTGTAATATACCATACTGTATTCTACTGTACTCTAGTGTACCATACTGTACTATACTCTACTGTACTCTACTCTTGTGTACTGTACTGTACTCTACTGTACTGTACTCTACTCTAGTGTACTGTACTGTACTGAACTGCACTGTACTCTACTCTACTGAACTGTACTATACTGTACTCTACTGTACTGTACTTTACTGAACTGTACTGTACTATACACTGTACTTAGCCTAACTATACTGTACTCTACTCTAGTGTACTGTACTCTACTGTACTGTACTATACTGAACTGTATTGTACTCTACTGTACTGTGCTGCACTGCACAGTATGCTACTGTACTATTGTACAACTACATAGGGCTGAAACATGTAGAACATTATGAGGTCAAGTACAATAGGATGCAAAAAAAGGTGTGGTGGGAATGAGTTATGTTATTGTTACAACGGTTGTAAAAAGGTCCTCTGGCATTTTGTTGGGGAGGGGGGGATGCATGGTAGGCCATCCTTCTTCCTGGACTATGTGTGCCTTGCATATCAAGAAAATGAATAATGGTTCACCTTTATAGTAGGCCTATATGCCATATGAGAATTGTTGCTTTATATTTATATTTTTCCTATTGGTAAGGGTGGCAAAGACGTACGGTTCATGTTGTCCATAAGCTGCCAGTTTTGAAGTAGCAGTGGAGGTACTCAATGATCACTGAGGTAACGGTAATACAACACAAGTAGTCTACTAGGTGAGGACTTGTTTGCAAATTCTGAAAAAAGAAATCATTTTACCTCTGTCTACTTACTGAACACCTACTTAGAAATCATTTTCTTTATTTCATTTCAACTGAAGATATACATTGAGTAATGTATAATGCCATTCTTAAAAATGACTGAAATGCACTCACTATATGCACAATACTACCTGTGAAGATGTAGAATTTGGTGATGTTATGGGTTATTCACACATATGGAGAGGTCTTGTCCCTTACTCTATCTCATGCAAATAAAAATATCTGTGTAATGGAAATTAGAGGATGGAGAAGCTGCTACCTTTGACACCTTGTTGCACTGACACCTCCCCATTCAGTATGCTGCTGTGTTAGCATTAGCAGCAGTCTATTCTCACCGTAGTGTAGAATCATGGCTGAACGACGGCATACCCGATTCGGCTTTACATCTGGAACAACTAACGTGCCACCGAGCGGACAGAGCCCTTGCAGAGAAAAAACGAGGAGGAGGAATATGTGTCTACACACATGATGCTTGGTGCAATAATGCTACGGTAGTACAGAGGCACTGCTCTCCACGAGTGGAGTTCATGATTATCAAGTGCCGACCCTTCTATCTACCCAGAGAAATATCCGCTATCCTATTAGTCGCCGTCTACCTCCCACCCAGCAACAACAATGGCGTCAAAAGCGAGGCACTGAACGAGCTGCATCGGGGCATCAGTGAACAACAAGATGCACACCCAGATGCCTTCACAGTGGTACTGGGGGATTTCAACCACGGAAATCTCAAAACAGTACTCCCAAAGTTTCATCAACATGTCAACTTCCCAACAAGAGAACAAAACACCCTGGACCTCGTTTACACAAATCAGAAGAGAGCATACAAGGCAAAGCCCATCCCCCACATTGGATCATCAGACCACACGACAATTCTGCTACTGCCAGCTTACAGACAAAAGGCAAAACTCACCAAACCAGTTCAGAAGGAGGTGAGAAAATGGCCTGAGGGAGCCATCTCACGACTTCAGGACTGCTTTGAAACCACAGACTGGGACATTTTCAAAACAACTGCCACCCACAGCAATCACATTGACATTGAGGAGTACACAGACACCGTGACCTCCTACATCACAAAATGCATCGATGATGTTACAGAAATAAAACACATCACTACCAGGGCCAACCAGAAGCCATGGTTCACAGGAGACGTTCACCGACTGCTGAGGGCCAGAGACAAAGCCTTCAGAGCAGGAGACGTAGCTGGCCTAAAGACAGCAAGGGCTAACCTGTCCCAGGGCATCAGGAAAGCAAAAAAGGAATACTCAGACAAAATAACAACACACTTCAAAGACAGCAGAGATGCACAGAGCCTGTGGCAGGGCATACAGGCCATCACGGACTATAAGCCTGCACCACGAAGCTGTGACAACAACACCTCTCTGCTAAACGACCTGAACAGTTTCTTTGCCCGCTTTGAAGCACAAAATGACACTCACCCACAGAAAACTCCCCCTCCCCCCCATGATCAACCCCTTTACCTGTCCTCTGCCAGTGTTAAGAGGACACTGGCCACCATCAACCCACGCAAAGCAGCTGGCCCAGACAACATACCAGGCCGAGTGTTGAAGGATTGTGCAGAAGAGCTGAAGGATGTCTTCACAGACATCTTTAACATCTCTCTGGAGCAAGCAGTCATCCCATCACTTTTCAAAGCTGCTACCATCATACCTGTGCCGAAGAAATCATCACCATCATGCTTCAATGACTACCGTCCTGTAGCACTGACGCCCATAATCATGAAGTGCTTCGAACGGCTAGTCCTGTCACACATCAAAGCCACCCTACCCCCCACCCTAGACCCCTACCAGTTCGCATACCGAGCCAAGCGATCCACGGAGGATGCAATTTGCTCTGCCCTCCATCCAGCCCTCACCCACTTGGACAATAAAGACTCATATGTGAGAATGCTGTTCATTGACTTCAGTTCAGCATTCAATACCATAATACCACAACAACTCATCAGAAAACTGGACAAACTAGGTTTCAGCACCTCCCTCTGCAACTGGCTGCTGGACTTCCTGATGCAAAGACCACAAGCAGTACGGGTAGGGAACAACACCTCGAGCACCCTGACCCTGAGCACGGGGGCTCCGCAAGGTTGTGTTCTCAGCCCCCTGCTGTTCACGCTGCTGACACACGACTGCACAACGACCCACAGCACTAACCATCTAGTGAAGTTTGCGGATGATACAACACTGGTGGGCCTCATCACCAAGGGCGATGAGACTCACTACAGAGAAGAAGTAGACCTGCTGGCCAGATGGTGCAAAGACAACAACCTCCTGCTGAATGTCAACAAGACCAAGGAGATTGTTGTCAACTTCCAAAGGGTCCAAAAACAACTGCCACCACTGACCATCGACGGCGATGCTGTGGAGAGAGTGAGCAGCACCAAGTTCCTTGGAGTGCACATCAGCGACGACCTCTCTTGGACCACCAACACTACATCACTGGCGAAGAAGGCCCATCAGCGTCTCTACTTCCTGCGCAAACTAAAGAAGGCAAGTGCTACACCCTCCATCATGACAACATTCTACAGAGGAACCATAGAGAGCGTCGTGTCCAACTGCATCACAGTGTGGGGAGGAAGCTGCACGGAGAAAAACAGGAAGACACTCCAGCGTGATGTGAACACAGCGAAGAAGATCATTGGAGTACCCCTCCCCTCCCTGCAGGACATTTACACCACACGCCTCACCCGGAAAGCACTGATGATCATCAAAGACACAAGCCACCCTGCACACAAACTGTTCAGCCTCCTGCCCTCTGGAAAGAGGTACAGGCGCCTCCGTTCCCGTACCACCCGGCTGGCGAGCAGCACAATGCACCAAGCGATCAAGATGCTGAACACTCAACCCACTCTCCCTCCACTGTCAGCCTCTAGCCAGCAAGGCCACTGACAACCCCCCCCCCACACTGTCAGCCTCTAGCCAGCAAGGCCACTGACAACCCCCCCCCATCCCCCACCACCATATCTGCGACTGAACATTCCACCTGCACTACTATACTTGTGACTGAACTTTCAACCTGCACTAACTCAAAACATGCACACACACACACACACACACACACACACACACAACACACACACACACACACACACACACACACACACACACACACACACACACACACACACACACACACACACACAAGCACACTGCACTTTCTGCACTAAACCCAAACATACACACACTGACACACACACACACACACACACACACAGACACACAGACACACGAACACACACACAAGACGCACACCGCACCTTCTACCTGCACTAAACACATACACACACATACACACACACACACACACACACACACACACACACACACACACACACCACACACACACACACACACACACACACACACACACACACACACACACACACACACACACACTGCTGCTGGTGTACTTGACAGACCTTTTTTATATTTATTTTCTTCAAAATGCTACTATTACCATGTCAGAACGCTATAAAGGACTTTTTTAGGAAAAGCACAAAAGCACAACAAATACCTCTTAATGTATGTCCTCTACAAGTCTTCTGTTGTCCAGTCTTGCACTTTAAATGTCTGTATGAGCACTGTCTATGTCCATACTGTCTTAAGTCCATGTATAAGTACTGTCTATGTCTATACTGTCTATGTCCTTACCTTAATTAGTCTATGTCTGTATGGGAAAGCAAGAAATGTAATTTCAAATTCTTTGTATGACCAGTGCATGTAAAGAAATTGACAATAAAACCTACTTGACTTGACTTGACTTGACTTGACTTGAAATACTAATTTTAATTCAGGCCAAGTATTAATCTTAAGAAATTGTTCACAATGTTACATTTGCTGTCATATGACATGTTAGAAAGTTTTTTTTCAGAGGGCTCCTAGGCTAGAATTACTACATATACCCTAAAGAAACACCATGCAAAGTCTGGTGCTTTTGTCACTTCCATAACGGTAAAACCCTTAACAGACTCCACTAAAGTTGTTATCTTTTAATATAAGCATTTAAACAAGACCTAATGATGAAAATGATTCTACATCTACCATCAAAACATGCATTTCCACCTTTAGACTGCTTTTAAATGACATTTCAAGCCTTAGATATGTCCAAATCTCCAAAAGGCGGCAATTTTGGACGCCATCTTGAATTTCTCAGAGAGCCCAAGGGGGACTCCTGCGGATTTATTCTAAACATATCCTGACATTTTCAGCTTGTTACTAATTTGTTTCAATCCACCCAGTGATTTGTTATTGCGCTAAAACATGAAAAATCATCAATTTTGGACCCCACCTGGGCCACCATACTGAATTTCTCAGAGATGCCAAGTTGGATTCCTCTGGATATTTTGGTGCCAATCCAGCCACCCATTGAAAAGTTATTACATGAAAACATTTAAAATATCAAAAAAATTGGACGCCATCTTGAATTTCTCAGAGAGCCCAAGGGGGATTCCTAGGGACTTTTAGTATGTTATTCCTAAAGGTATTCTGAACATATCCTGAAATGTTCAGCTTGTTACTAATTTGTTCCGGGTGAAACTCTAATACTCTTGGCCTATTACGGTCTGACTTATTCTGTGTTTGTGTGTTGTGTTGCTGGAAGAGCATTCTGTGTTTTTCTTAACTGCTAATTGTGTTGAGTGAATTTGCAAAATATGAGTGTGTGTCTTAAAGGCTACACGTGTTTGTATATTTGTGTATTTGTGCTTTACAATTGATAGACCATCTGAAACATAAGGATGAATCAATCATAACATTGCTGACTGAATCCTCAGTGCTGAAGTGCGTATTCAGTTTTGACCTTTATTGCTCAATTTGAACTGCAGATTGTCTTGGTCATGTCTACATGATTAACTGAGCTGACATAGTCTGATTGACTGATTAGAGCTTTGCGTTAATGAGCAGTTGAAAATGTATGCCTATTAAAGTGGCCGGTGCGTTGAATGTCCTGAATTTCACTTGCCTCATTTCCAATGTAGGCTCAATGTTGGGGGTGATGTCAGTGGTTTAGGCCGCAAGGCAATCAACAGCTATGGCAGAAAAAAACAATTTCTTGTCAGGCCATATTTACAGTACAATAATTTATATTCACCACACATAAGTAAAAAATCTGAGCTTTCATGTGTAGTGAAGTTATGTGTGTTTGCTAGCCTGCCGAGCCAGACCCGTACAGCAAAAAGCTGTACAAGGGTCTGGGCGAGCTCGGAGAGAGTGTGGGCGGGATAAAGGGTTGTCTATCAAAATGCCTTGGCAATAGGATGGTGGAACAACCAATCCCCACACAGTTCTGTGTAACGTCAGGCACAGCTGTCTTTCAGAACGTACACGCGACACGCCCCTTTGTAGATGAAGCGGCAACTTCGTGCCTTCATAGGAATGAATGCGTGTTTTCACTCACACAGTTTAAAAATGTCTCGTTTTCAACCACATGGCCCTCCTAGATCAACATGCGAAACATGCGCAACATGCGCAATATGGGGCTTCTTAAATGGTTATATTTATGATTGTTGTCAACATGGCATGTTTGGTGTTAGCTAGCTAGCTGTATACCCATAGAACTAATACATGGCTGGATACCTAGCTCTCTGTTATTGACGACAGGTTGGCTAGCCGCTAAATCGGTAGACTGGGTGTCATTCCCATCTATTTAGTAAGCTACTTAAAGACTTTCAAAGCTCCCAAATGTCTCGTTTTTAATGGCATGTGTCTTATTAGAAATTGGGGCAGCAATTTCATTCTACACCTACAATAGTGGTCTGATAATAGCATGTGACTATCTGGTTCTGTAAAATGCTCAAATTAGCTTACCGAGCTAGCTTAAAACATCGAATGATCAAATGGTAATGTGTAGTGATAAGTTCATGGTGTATTTTTACATCAATCCATGTCAGTCACGAAATGTATTATCATCCAGGCTTTTTAAATTAAGTAAAAATGTTCGAGCTGTAAGTAGCACGAGCGGCCGCCATGTTTCTTCTTAGAAAGTTTTCTGTGTTTACTACGTAGCCCGGCCCCCTATCTCGCCCCTCGCGATTTGATTGGCCCTGTCATCGTGGGGGCCGCTAGGGGGGGACAAGAGGTACAGATTCTAAGGGCCCAAGCACTGATAGGGGCCCTTAAGGAGGCCCAAGCACTGAGAGGGGCCCTTAAGGGAGCCCAAAATTTGAATCTTTCATGGGCCGCAGCATTTCTGGCAGCGCCCCTGCCTGTCATCGAATAACTTTCAGCCTCGCGAAACGACCGGGGTCCGCTAGACTGCCCACGGGAGCAAATTCAATTTGCGGTCGCTAGTTTGCGGTCGCTAGGTCGCTAGCAACTTTGTAGGCCTTGGCCTTGACACAAGCAGCCAAACCAGTGAATGTGCAATATTACTGTACAGGTAGCACTGCATAATAGGTAATGTACATGAAGTGATTCATAGCAATTTTTATTTTTGCTTGAACAATAATTTGGACAGGCACGGAATCTTCTGTGCTTTAATTCACAAATGAATGGCTTTATAGACCTGAAAGCACCACTAATGTTGATTTTGCTATACAAAATGTCTGCCATCTTGGATTTTGAGTTGATGTAATGGCTGACTTCACATTCATTTAACAAATATTACCAATGCAAGTCAACAATGGCTTTATGGACTTAAAAATATAAATATGCCATTTTTGCCATATGTGAATTCGGCCATCTTGGATTTTGCCACAAAAAATGAAGGAAAGCATTCGAAACAAGTTGTTTTCTATTCAATGTTGAACCTTAAAACAGCATTAATGGTGAAATGTCTTCACACAATGGCAGCCATCTTGGATTTGCCACTAAACGTTAAAGGGGGTGGGGGTTCTAGAAGTTAAAAATTCTGGAAAAATGAAATGTTCCAAAACTTACATGGACCTACACTATTTGGTTGTTATCAGACTTGTTCCCAGAGGCGGACATTACATAAGGCAAACTTAGGCAATTGCCTCGGGCCACGACCGATTCTGCCATTCATAGGGGCCCCAAGTGTCACACCAGTCGCAATAAACACACAAAAAAGTAGGCCTAATCTTAATTTGTCATTTATGTAAAGTATTCGAAGATATACGTATACAAGACAAAATACAGAGACAAAATATCACCCTCACAACGTCCATGCCTATTGGGACAAGTTTAAAGATGACATGTATGAAGAATGACTTTTGAGGGCCCCATGTTTTTATTTTGCCTAGGCTAGGGCCCCAAAATGGCCAGACCCGCTCCTGCTTGTTCCACAAGTGTGTGGTGGTGTGTAAGGGGTGCCATACAACTGTGAAGAAATCCTTTATAGTCTTAAGTGCAGAACAGGACAGAACTCAAATGTGAACTTTGATCAGTAGTATGATGCTCTGACAATATGCTGTACAATGACTGTTAAAGTGGAGTTTGGTTATTTTGCATTTTGTAATTTCCAAAGGCAGACAGGTCATTCCCTGTCAACTGAACAATTCTTCATACACATAACACAGATTGAGGGTGTGTGACTAAACCAACACAAACACACTTATTTTAGAAAGCAGTAAATTCAAGAAGCCAAGTGTTAATTTTTCATTAGGTTAGAAACATCCAGCATTAATTTTGTGTTACTTTGTTTTAAGTATTTAAACTACGCAAGTGTCTAATGTCAGGGGCAATTGCAAATGCTGCAAAATGACTAAAAACAGTTTTGTGAACAGACTGCTGATTTCTCATGTTTCTCTTGTAATCAGGTAATGAGTTGAGGTGCTGCCATCTGGTGGAGGAAAGGGTCAGTACAGGCTCCTCAGGATGAGTTCCCCTGGCAAACAGGAGTCCCAGCTGGGGGAAGAACCGGAGGCTCAAACTCACAGGTAACATCAGTTACAGCTTCAACTTGAACTTTTCACCTGGCAGGTCTCCTTCATGTGGTACCAATAACTTCTTCATATCTCATACACACCTTTACAAACCTGGTCAAAAAGAGCATCTAAAACAGTGTGTTCAGTTCAATTACCTCCGCCAAGTAGGTTATGTTTTCGGTCGCGTTGGTCTATCTGTCTGTCTGTCTATTTGTCGGTCTGTTTGTCTGTCTGTCTGTCAGCAAGATAACTGAAAAACTTATGAACTTATGTGTTGTTGGAAAGCGCCAAAGGAACAAGTGATTGCATTTTGGTGGGGATCTGGATCACAAACCTGAAGCAGGATTAAAAAAAGGATTCTGCACCATTGCTAGCCTACAAATCTAGACGCCCCTAGTAACCGCAAATTGAATTGCAGGACAGGACGAATTTTGACATTCCAGTTTGTAACTCCACAAAAAGAAGGCAGAACAAATTAAATAAAAATAGGGTGTAGCATAGTCAGATGCTCCATCAAACAGCCTCCTTGGCGGAGGTGTGCACTCTCTGAGTGCATTTCTATTTCTTGATTTTGATCGGCTGTTCCAAGCCATAGACCACTAAAGTCTTGGAACCAGGGGTGGGGTTTTGGCCAGATTTTGGTCTATGCTAAGTTGAGTGTGCTTCTATATTAGGGCCTCGAAAAGGACCAGGATCTGTTGAGTCCATGGGGAGCAGGGCCGGCCCGAGGCATAAACAAACTATGTGATGGCCCCACGCCACCAGGTTCCCCCGTGAGCAGCAAAGTTCCAGGAAGAAATTAACTATCCACCATTTTCCCAAGTTTTTACCATATTTCTTTCTCATGTACCACTTACTGCCACAATGGCACACAATGGAATGGGTACACAATCTAGACGCAGCCTACATCCTTAAAGCGGCGTACACACACAAAGCTAGCTTTTCGCTTGCTCGCCTACTCGCCACTCTTTCATGGAACGTTCACTGAAAGTTCCCGCGGCTTTAACTGCCAATGAACAGGCGAGAAGTACCGAACTCTGCATTCCAATTGGTTACTCGCTTACTCGCCTCGCTGGAAGATAAAATATTTTCAACTCGGAATCCGCCCACATCGCATCGCTTGTACAGTGCTCGCCTACTCGCCTGCGAGTCTCGCTGGAACACATCGACATTCTATTGACTTCATCCGCTGAGCGAGTAACTAGTAGCGACGTGTGTGTACGGCCCTTAACCCTCTGGGGGCTGAGTAGGTGGTGGTATGTGGGCCCCGGATTAAATTTTGCTTAGGGTCCCATAAAAGCTTGGGCCGACCCTGATGGGGAGTGACTGGTCTAAATATGATGGCCCTTGCATGGCAGAAAGGTATTAGACTGGTGCCAATGTATTATGCAAAAAGTCTTACTTTGTCCATTTGGGTGTGCTGATTTCAAAACTGCAATTTTCCAAGCTCTACCTGACCTCTGTTGACCTCTAGAAGTTAGGCCTATTGAACTGTAACTAAGGTAACTTAGCAGGCATGCTTATAATGCTTACATGCTGATTATGCTAACCAGACCCGGCAGCAGAATCAAGCTATTGGACATCATGTACCAAGTTTCATGAACTAAACAAGGAACACCTTGTCCTCTGTTTTAACCCTTTATTCTAGCAGGCTCTCCAGGAAGGGACCAGGTTCTGGTGTGTCCAGAGCTCCATCCATGAGGAGTGACTGGTCAAAAGAAGAGCCCCCTTACATGGCAGAAGGGGAAAGGTAGACATGGGCAGACATTGGTATACGTATGTGAATCAGGGGCGTCAGCTGGCTTAATACTATACAGGAGCACAGCAGGGCACAGAAAAAGAATGGCAAGCATGCAAAGCACGCGAGCAATTTTTGCTTGCACTTTAATTTTAGAAAAGCATAACAAATTGCAAAAATAGCATAATAAAACGCAAATAATTCAGGTTTTATTCAATGTATCTTAACTAGCTTGTTTCTCAATAAGTAGCCTAATTTTGCCATACTTAATTAGGCCTATGCATAGGCTACTTTCATTGCCTTGACACAGTTGGGCCTACTGGTCCATTTACTCTTTGCAATAATGACTTAGCCTAACTTCACCATAACATCATTGTTATGATAGAGCAGAGATATTTAAGTAACAGATTAAGACTTGGTCAATACAATTTTGCTGACAGGTTATAACAGAGGCTCTGCGCAAAGGGGTTATTAGCCTACTACAGTGGGGTATTTGGATAGCCTATGTGTGTGAATATGGTCAAAGAAAAATAATAGTCATGCCTCATAGCCTACTTCATCCATCAATAGGCCTAAACAAATTCTGAAAATAAATGCATTCAGATAGATTGGTTGTCTTTCATAGGAAAAATCTACTAATCTTCCATAGGCATAGCTATTACCATTTTACTGGGGAATTGCTGCTGCAACCTGCAGATGCTTGGTAATTCACTAACAATGACTACCATTAACAGCTATCAAGAGTGCTAAACTTCTCTATATGTAACACTGGACGGATTTTCAACAACACAAAAACGGCAATTTACACATTCTAAAGATCAATTTAGGCTCAAAATAACTAATTGAAAATTCCTAACGATGTCACAGGTTTTTTTTACAAGGGTCTACATTATTCTCAACACTCCCAAAACGGACATTTGACAAACAAGTAGTAGGCCTATTCACAAAGATTGAACGATGCACACAAATGGCTAAAATTAGGCAAAAATAAAGTGTAGCTTGTATTCCTGCTGAAACGAAGTCAAAACCCAAAACCCATGACACTGACTGGAAGAAGCACTCGCTCATTGAACTGCACCCTATAGAGTTCGCAAGTCACCGGGAAGCATGTAGTAGACGGCAGTCTTTCTTGTTAGCATTTAAGGACTTCCCGGTTCCCACGAGCGATCGAAAATGAATGGGGACCGGTCTCAAATAAGGCGTGTGTGCAAAAATGCGATTAGCGTACCCCCACAAACTGACATGGGTGTTAAAAATGGTTACATACCACCATTCAGACATACCGCCATTCCAACATTGATGTTCAATTGTCTGAATGGTGGTATCGAATTTTCCATCTCCGTGCGTCACTCGGAGCAAATGCAAATTTCAGCACCACACAAGTGGACAGCTCCGGGCACACCGTTGAAGGTGTAAGCTCACGTCACTCGGACCAAACACAGATTTCAGCACCAGGCACGTGGACACCACCGTTTAGATGTAGGCTCGCGCGTGAAAAGCTCCCCATAAGAGAACCGTAGTGTCAGAATGGCGGTATGATTAAGTGTGGAGGTGTGTCGGAATGGCAGTATGCTACAATGGAACACAATGGAATGGGTACACAATCTACAGGCAGCCTACGTACGTATGTCCTTAACTCCTACCCCTCACTCGTGCAAGTAGCCTAAATGATGCCGAGTAGGTAGTAGTATGGGGGGAAAGTAGGTGGTGGAATGGGGGGCCCCGGATTCAATTTTGCTTAGGGCCCCATAAAGGCGTGGACCGGCCCTGACGGGGAGTGACTGGTCTAAAGATGATGGCCCTTACATGGCAGAAAGGGGAAAGATATTAGACTGGTGCCAGAATTGCAAGGAGTTAAGGGCATTTTTGAGACAAATATCTTATTTTGTCAATTTATTATGCAAATATCTTATTTTGTCAATGTTGGTGTGCTGATTTCAAAACTGTAAGATGCAGAGTCCTGTCTGACCTCAGTTGACCTCTAGAGGTCATTGAACATTAACTAAGGTCACTTAGCAGGCATGCTTATAATGCTTCCATGCTGGTTATGCTAACCAGATCCAGCAGCAGAATCAAGCTATTGGACATCATGTACCAAGTTTCATGAACTAAACAAGGAACACCTTGTCCTCTGTTTTAACCCTTTATTCTAGCAGGCTCTCCAGGAAAAGACCAGGATCTGGTGTGTCCAGATCGCAATCCATGAGGAGTGACTGGTCAAAAGAAGAGTCCTCTTTCATGGGAGAAGGGGAAAGGTAGGCATAGCAAGATATTGGAGTACAATTTTAGCATGTGAACTGGCCTCAATGACATGTCTTAGTTACATGGTTTAAGGGTGGAAGTTGGAGGAAATTCACTGCGCCTACGGTGGCAAAATAAGGACTAATAAAAAATGTCTGTCTGCATTAACTCTTTTTGTACCAGGCTCTCCAGGAAGGAAACAGGGTCTCCATCCATGAGGAGTGACTGGTCAAAAGAAGAGCCCCCTTTCATGGCAGAAGGGGACAGGTAGGCACATTCGAATATACCAGATATTGGTGTACGCATGTGAATCAGGGTCGTCAGCAGGCCCAATACTATACAGGGGCACAATAGGGCACAGAAAAAGAATGGCGAGCATGCAAAGCACGCGAGCAATTTTTGCTTGCACTTTAATTTTAGAAAAGCATAACAAATAGCAAATAGCATAATACAACGCAAGTAATTAAGGTTGTATTCAATGTATCTTTACTAGCTTGTTTCTCAATAAGTAGCCTATTTTTCTTTCTTAATCAGGCCTATGCATAGCCTACTTTCATTGCCTTGACGCATATGGGCCCACCAGTCCATTCACTCTTTGCTGAAATGACTTAGCCTAATTACACTATAACAGCATTGTTATGACATAGCAGATAGATTTAAGTAACTGATTAAGAATTGATCATTACAAATTTGCTGACAGGTTATAACACATGCTCTGTGCTAAGGGGTCATTAGCCTACTACAGTGGGGAAGGCTACTGCTTCATGCCTCATAGCCTACTTCATCCATCAATAGGCCTAAACAAATTCTGAAAATAAATGCATTCAGATAGTTTGTTTAGCTTTCATAGGAAAACTCGACTAATCTTCCACAGGGACAGCTATTATCATTTTACTAGGGAATTGCTGCTGCAACAGGCAGGTGCTTGGTAATTCACGCCTAACAATGGCGGTCATTAACAGCTATCAAGAGTGCTAAACTTCTCTGTATGAAACACTGGACGGATTTTTGACAATACCAACACAAAAACTGCAATTCACACATTCTAAAGATCAATTAAGGCTCAAAATAACTCATTGAAAATTCCTAACGAAGTCACAGGATTTTTTTTACAAGGGTCTACATTATTCTCAAAACTACCAAAACGGACATTTGAACATTAAAAACGGACAAATAGTAGACCTACTCACAAAGCTTGAACGATGCACACAAATGGCTGAAATTAGGCAAAAATAAAGTGTAGTTTGTATTCCTGCTGAAACAAAGTCAAAACCCAAAACCCATGACACTGACTGGAAGAAGCACTCGCTCATTGAAGTGCCCCCCATAGAGTTCACAAGTCACCCGGAAACATGTAGTAGACTGTAGTCTGATATAAGGACTTCCCGGTTCCCACCGACGAACGAAAATGAATGGGGACTAGTCTCAAATAAGGTGTGAGTGCAAGCACGCGATTAGCGAACCCCCGCAAACTGACAAGGGTTTTAAAAAGGGTTACATACCGCCATTCTGACATATCGCCATTCTGACATTGACGTTCAGTTGTCTGAATGACGGTATCGATTTTTCCATCTCCTTGCGTCACTCGGAGCAAACGCATATTTCAGCACCACGTACGTGGACAGCTCCGGGCACACCGTTTAGGTGTAGTCTCGGCGTGGACAGCTCCCCACAAGAGTAACATGGTGTCGGAATGGTGGTATCATTAAGTCAGTGATACTCACTGTTTTTTCCTCAAGAGCCACATTAGGAGAAAAAAAATCAGGAGGAGAGCCGCATGGAGCGCAACACCCCCTCCCCCCCCTTACTTTTCAGGGCCTTTCTTTTTTTTGTACTACTTCATGTACTACTGTACATGGTTGTACAAAGTAGTATTATTTATGCTAATTATTATTATTATTAGTAGTAGTATTGATAATTAAATAATTAGCATTATTAAACTATTAAATTATTCATTAATTACCCTATGTCAGCAAATGCTGTTAGGCCTCCTAGCTCACTTTTAAACACTAAAAGACACCTCTGCTGAAGGGCACTTTTACATCAAAGAGCAATAGGGCAGTTCAGTTTAACCTGGCGCTGACAGATGGCCAATACATGCAACCAGAGTCAAAACCAACACAAAAACAGAGGGACGAGTCCAGTTTTTGTTGTTTCTCTCTCTCTCTCTCTCTCTCTGGCGCTGTCTGCCAGCATATTTTTGATGGCTGATGGATAGACCTCCGGATCGTCATTCACAATGTAACGAGGACGGAATTAACAGATTGGCTCAAGAGTTATTGAGCTTGTGAAGGATGGTTGCCTGATGCTCTTGTGAACTTATTATCTATAAAAACGTGACGTCGCCGAAAGCACTGAGTTCTATCAGCTGTGCGGAGAGAGAGAGAGAGAGAGAGAGAGAAAGTATACGTTTCCAACTTGCAGCATTCCAACGCGACTCCACGTGCTTTATTCGCGCTCTGCTTGCCTTCATTGCCCGTTTGACAGCGCCAGGTTAAACTGAACAGCAATTTGGGAGGCGATCACCAAGCAATCTGCGCGAGAGTTTTACACCAGGCGCGAAAATGAACAGCGATTTGCGATGTGGTCACCAACAAAGCAATCTGCGCGAGAGAGTTGCATCAGGCGCGTGCACGCATCATTCACAATGTATGATGGAATTACTCGTTTGATGTGGACAAGATAATTTATTGGTCTCCGCCATTGAGTGTCGTGGCGTTGTTGTGAAGGATGTTTGCCGAATTAGGTTAAGTTTCGAAGCTCTTTTCTCTGCTGATAGACGACCCCCAGCCATTTAGAATGTAAAGCCCTCTGTTTTTAAAATAATGCAAAACTAAGCCACCAATGAAAATGTGAACAAACGTCCATAAAAATGACAGCCAATGCATTTTCAAATAAGATCTGTGATTGATTTTCGCGGCTCACTTCGGAGGAGAAATGTGGCTTGCTGCGCGCCCGAGTCAAATTTGTCAGTAAATAAACGACGACGCATGGGGTGCTGGGTCAGCCAGGTGGAAAAAAAGAGATTTTGATGAAGACGTGCCCATAGCCTAGCCTACTTGGCGTGATGCAGATGACTGTGGTGCGTGTTTATTGTATAGGCCTATTTATGTAGGCATGGCAGATTTTAAATGTAGGTCTGTTGATTGTGTTGGGCTATAGCCTAATATTTTTTTCTATAACATTGCGAGTCGCCAAGTTAGGCACGCGAGCCGCGCAATGAGTAACAGGGGATGTGTTGATGTGTGTCGGAATGGCAGTATGTCGGAATGGCGGTTGCCCCCCATTAAAATTAGGCTGTAGAGATGACAAGATTGATCATTTTTGTGTCAAACGGCAACATAAATACGATGTTGCTATCACATGCTTAACCCGGAAAACTGGCAGACTACAGGAGGGAGATTTCACGAGCCGTGACCATGGTAACCCACGGCAAACTGCCACAAAACTTACTATTTCTAACCAAGCTCTGATACAGGTTGTTTTTCACTTCTGGTAACACTCTTTTGATAAAACTTAAAAAGTGACATTACTGCAATTACTCTATTCGTAATGAATCGTGTTTTATTCTTTATCATCAGGGAGGAAGAGAAAAGATATGAACCAGGCACCACCAGCTGCAGTCAGGATAAGCAACGAGATCTACTTCGTATTTTTGAAGTAAGTGATTCAGTTTGCATCTGACTTAACTCTTCCACTCTGATGTTACAGCAGATTCTCTGTTCAGTAAATCCATCTGTTTTGAAGCAGTCAATAACTGATTCATTCATCGACCGACATACAGTATATTGATTGATCAATTGATTTCAGCGTTCATTTCATATTAGCCACTGAATACATAAACGTACTATTTTTTTTAAGCTCTGTTGAATACGTAGATCTTATTTACATGTAAATGAATATGTATATACGTAAACCATTTGGACCTTTTGTTTACAATGTAAATTTATAAATAATAATAATAATAATAAATGAGTGAAACAGATATGTGTGAACGAGACAAATGCAAGAAATCTGCTTTTCAAAGTTTTCAAAAACAATGGCTTTATTGATACTTGATACAAAGACTTGATAAAAAGCCAATCCCATGGTGAGGGAATCCCATGTAAATGTGTATTGATGTAAAAATTGGGTTT
The DNA here is from genome assembly GCF_034702125.1 of Engraulis encrasicolus. Taxonomy (NCBI): domain Eukaryota; kingdom Metazoa; phylum Chordata; class Actinopteri; order Clupeiformes; family Engraulidae; genus Engraulis; species Engraulis encrasicolus. The sequence goes on from NW_026945939.1 coordinate 40,279, forward strand.
TAATTTTGAGATTCATATTAATCCATGCAAAATGCCATTACAGGTAAACAAAGCCATAGTGGAAATTGAAAGATTTAGACTAACTTTTTATATGAACTGGAAATTGTGCAAATAGCTACATGAAAATATTCCAATCTATTACAATGGCAGTCACACCTTGAAGAACAAACCAAATCAAGTGCTCAGGTCTGGACAGTAAATGCTAAAAGTGTGTGACATGTGCTTCACAGTAAGGGCCCGTGTGATGTATGCTTGTATGGGATGTGTGATGTAGGTGCTAGAAGAGAAGATGGTCACCTTTTTAAAGAATGAGCTGCAGAGGTTTAAGCAGATTCTTAGTCCAGACTACCAGGAAACCCTTGAGATGAAATCAGATTATGAAAGTGATGCCAGAGAAGGAGCTCTCAAGATGGCATTGCACTTCCTTTGCCAGATGAAACACCAGGATCTTGCTGATAAACTCAACGAAAGTAAGAATGTTTTTCTTGTTAGTAACACTGTAATTCTACATCATGAAAAAAAAATGTTCCTTCTCGCTTTATCTTTCTTGTTGCTTATGTTGTATTTGTATTTAACCAGATGAGCTCAATATAATTTGTCAGAATGACTTGAAAAGAAATCTCAAGAGCAGATACCAGAACGTGTTTGAAGGAATAGCCAAACCCGGAAACTCTGTTCTGCTGCAAAAGATGTACACAGACCTCTACATCACAGAGGGAGGAAGTGGGAAAGTAAATGAGGAGCATGAAGTCAGGCAGATTGAGTACAGATCCAAGAGATCAGCTGATCAGGACAAACCAATCAAATGCTGTGACATCTTTAAGCCTTCATCTGGTCAGGACAAACCAAACAGGAGAGTTCTCACTACCGGGGTGGCTGGCATTGGCAAAACTATCTCTGTGCACAAGTACATCCTGGACTGGGCTGAGGGAAAGGACAACCAAGAAATTAATTTCATCTTCCCACTGTGCTTTCGGGAGCTCAACCTCGTGAAAGACAAAGAGTGCTCTTTGATGGATCTTCTTAACCACTTCTTTCCAGAGACAAAGCAGTTGGCTATTAATAGCCAGAAGAAAAACAAAGTGCTTCTTGTGTTTGACGGCCTGGATGAATGTCGGCTCCAACTCAACTTCAAGAGAAATGAAAGTTTAGCTGATGTGACAGGTGTCACCTCACTGGATGTACTCTTGACAAATCTCATTAAGAGTAATCTGCTCCCCTCTGCTCTCATCTGGATAACCTCTCGACCAGCCGCAGCAAGTGCAATTCCTCCTGAGTGTGTTGATCTGGTGACAGAAGTGCAAGGGTTCAATAACTCACAGAAGGAGGAGTACTTCAGAAAGAGGATCAACAATGAGAGTATTGCATGTGAAATCATTTCACACATTAAATCATCAAGGAGCCTCCACATCATGTGTCACATACCTGTGTTCTGTTGGATTGCTGCTATGGTTCTTGAGATGATTTATTCCTCAGGACAAACAGAGATTCCAAAGACTTTGACAGAGCTGTACAACCATTTCCTTATTGTCCAAACCACACAGAGAAGAAGCAAACTTGTGAATGATACTGACCCACAATGGAACCATGAGCTGATCCTCCATCTTGGAAAGCTGGCCTATGAACAGTTGGAGAAAGACAACCTGATCTTTTATGAAGAAGACCTCAGAGAGTGTGGCATTGATGACAAAGATGCAACAGTGTTCTCAGGAGTATGCACCCAGATCTTCAGAGAAGAATCTGGGATCTTTCTTGGAACTGTATTCTGCTTTGTGCATCTCACTGTCCAGGAGTATCTCGCCGCTTTGTACGCGATGATGATGTTGGGTATTGAAAAGAAAGACATAATATCCTCACCACATTCACCTCCAGTGATGAAATCGATAATCACCTTGCAAAAGAATGCTGTGGACAAAGCTTTGGCTCATGAAGATGGACACTTCGACCTCTTCCTTCGCTTCCTTCTTGGCCTCTCTCTGGAATCCAATCAGACTCTCCTGCATGTTCTAACACCGCTGAGACAAATTAAGATGGACAATGATGAAACAATCAAATACATTAAGGAGAAGATCAGGGAGGCCTCTTCCTCAGAAAGGATGATCAACCTCTTCTATTGCCTGAATGAACTGAATGACCACTCCTTAATGGATGAAATCCAGAGCTTCCTTAATGCAGGGTCACTTGATGAAGTCCAACTATCATCTGGACAATGGTCAGCTCTAGTCTTTGTGCTGCTGACGTCAGACCAGAATCTGGATGTGTTTGACTTGAAGACCTACATCAGGTCTGATGAAGCTCTCCTGAGGCTGACACGAGTAGTGGAGGAATCCCACACAACTCTGTAAGTAATGGTGTAATGAAAATGTTAACAATTAATTGGCTCTGTTATGTGAGTTATGTATTATATATATATCAACTGGTCCCCTTTTAAATGCACAACATTGAAACGGTGCATGTTTCATAAAAACCTCAATATCTCCATTTGAACCTTCAATAACCAAATAATATGTGTCTCTTTTATTAGCTAGGGCGTAGGCCTATGTCACCTGGTAAGCTTTGGTATTAGTTCACCTGTAAATTAATTGTGGGATTGGCAAATGTGATTGGTCATGCCATATAGGCCCTACTGTAGACTAATTTGGAAATTATTGGATCCCATCGCTATAGCCTTGGTGACATTATTCATTCATTGTGTTGTTGTAAACATTTTGATGACTGCCAAATTTGGCTGCATGCCTTTCATCACATAATTTTTTAAGCAAGTAAAGAGGTGGATCGCACTCAGGGTCTTCTCGTCTCCCTCAGTGCGATCCACCTCTTTACTGGCTAAGTTTATTCAATTGGAGACGCACCACACGGAAGACCGCGGTGTAACTATCAATTGTTTTGCCACAATATTAAATGGCGCAGCTATTAATATCCACCCATAATATATAGTGAATGATATTACTACGGTGGTCAACCGTGCCCTTGGGGAACGAGAACGCTTTGGGATCACGGTCACTCAAGCTCACAACACAATTTTGATTAACCTTAAATCTAGTGAACTGGATACCTTTTCATCCGCTCTCTGTTCATCACTATCCCAACCACTGTTCACCGTTATTAATTTTCCAACCCTTCGTACAAACTTCAACTTGGCAGACGAGAGAAAGCTGATTTGGTTGACAGGGAAAACACTCGGTGAACAATGAACTCCGCCAAAGTTCGATTTCATTGTTTTCAATAGAACAACGCACACTGGCGCCAATGTCCGCGGACATTCGCTGATGTCGGATCACCTGAAATTTGGTTTGGGGGTCCGAATTATGTCGGAAGCAAAGTGCGCCGCAGTGCGGTGGGAGCCAATGTGCGGCTGGCCAAATGTAGTAGTGAACTGAATACCTTTCCCTCCTTGGCGCTTGACTGTTAACCTCTTTTCGCCGTTATTAATATCTCTCCACCCTTTGTGAATTCAACGGAACAGGGAAACACTCTGAGAACAATAAACCCAGCGAAAGCTGATTTGGTTGACAGGGCAAACACTCGGAGAACAATTAACTCCGCGAAGATATATGCCATATTGTAGGCACTATTATTTGGTGTGATATTGGCTACGCAGCCATATAGGCTCAGAAAATCTGCATGTGATAGCCTACATGCTGGCTGTGGTCACTGTCCATCCACCTCGCAAGCGCGCCCTGTCATTGCTCAATTCACCTCGACCACCCTGTGGCAGGCCGTGAAATAGCAGCAAACGAACAAACGGACATGCCACCACAGAAATCGGGCGATCACATAACTTCCTGGTAAAAGCTTGTTGAGACACACAGTTTTCACCGACTAAGAGTGTAAAGTCTACACTTTCAAAAGAGCCATGTTTCAGTGGCCCTATTTCATAATATACTGTAACTACAAAAAAAATGCAAAAAAGGGTTTAGAAAGCCGGTGTGCGAGATCAACGTGGGAGTTCGATTAACTGGGGATGATATGTTTACATCCAGCACAGCTACATTTACCTTATGCAGTTGCCGATTCGAGCCTAATGTTGTGTCATCACAGATTGTCTAGGAAGTCTTAGGGGTGACCTGCACCGTGAGGCTCGAATCGGACCGCAACTTCATTAGGTAGCCTAAATGTAGGCCTTGTTGCGCCGATTGTAAACAGATGTTGGTGATGCCATCCCAACTTAATCGAGCCCCATGTTGATCTTGCACACCGGTAATCTATGACGTAATTACGTAAACACTGCCGGTATTCAATGTGTTAATACTCACTGGTTGCCCTTTGCCATTTCAGGGTTGACAGCTGTGGCCTCTCTGAATGGAGCTGTGAAACACTAGCATCTGTCCTATGCAAAGAATCATCAAAACTCAGACACCTGGATCTCAGTGACAACCACATTGGAGATGTTGGAGTCAAGAAACTGTGTATAGGACTGGAGAGCGCCAACTGTGCACTTGAGACACTGAGGTTATAGGCCTACATGATATCTTTGTAATAATATACAGTAAATTCCACTGTCCTGCCTGTTGTTGTTGCTTGACATCTGCATGCTAATAGCTCAATTAGTAATTGTTTTACATTTTACAGTACAACAGGTTATTTATGTTGCAGAATTAGTCATTGCCTAACCCTAACCCAAGGTCGATATCATGACAATTCTTAAGTGATTCTGAAGGGCCATTTGTCATGGCAATTTTCTTAATATCATCCAGTCACTTTAACCCTCTGAGGTCTAAGGCCTTTCAGAGGCTTTTAGGCTGCTTGCACCACCCTGACATTTTCAAGTATTTTCAACTAACAGTAAGCATCTATGCAAAAGTGGAATATATGGTTGTATTGTGAAAAGCCTGACAAGAAATAATCTGAAAAAAAAAATGGATGTCATACAAACATGTTTTATTTAAATTGAGTATAAACACTGTACAAAAAAACAGGTTTCAGAGGTCTTCAAAAAGTTCAAGAAAACACACAATAAATATATCTAGCCAAGAATTTTGAAGTTTGAATCTTGTAAACAAATGTGTTGGCAGCATAAAAGTGAAAAGGGCATTTAGAAATGTTTTGTTGTTTTCATACAAAATGCAAAAAAGAATGACTATGTCACTGCCACTGCCTGTCTCATTTGAATACTAATGAGATAGGTGTGAACAAACCTCTAATGGCCCACACTCCCCTGTCAATCCCCATGTGCTCTGATAGCCCCAACCCCCCTGTCACTCTACGTCTGCTGTGGCAGGACACTGTCTTTGCCTCTGAAAGGGGCGTGTTGTCACCTCTGAATAGCCACTCAAGCACCAGTACTTTACATGTGAATAGCTATAGGTGTGGCTGCTACAGGCAGAGAGTACAGAATATGCGAAGATTTCTTTTCACTTTCTTTAAATTGGGCCAGCTATATAATTTATTTTATATATATATATATATATATATATATATATATATATATATATATATATATGAAATATGGAAGGTCTGAGGTTTCTAATGGTGTAACTTATGTGTTTCAATGACAAAAACTCACAGAGTTACAGATTTGTTTTTGGAGACATGTCAAATTGCCCTCTCAAGGGCAATTAGACCTCTATGGGTTAAAACTTTGCCGTGTAACCCTAGCTATGGACATAGGAATGTGCATATAAGCAATCCAAACACGTATTGTCTACAATGCTAATCAATTGTAATTTCAATTGTAATTTGATTGGAAGGCTTTGTGTAGTCTGATCCAGTTGTCATAATGTACACATTTTCCGATTTCGTTTCTGGAAGATTTCCATGATATATGCCAAGGTCTACTGTATTGCCAATGCCAATGCGCAATTTGACTGTAAAGAAACACTCTATTTGGATCAGATGTAGCCTAGAAATCTAGAGGCCCCTAGTGACCGCAAATTGAATGTACTCCCGGGGGCAGTCTAGCGGACCCCGGTCGTTTTGCGAGGCTGAAAGTTATCCGATGACAGGGCCAATCAAATCGCGATGGGGGCCATGCTACCTAGTAAACACAGGAAACAGAAGAAACAACGTGGCCGTCCGTGCTACTTACAGCACGAAAGTTTTTACTTAATTTAAAAAGCATGGATGATAATACATTTCGTGGCTGACATGGATTGATGTAAAAATACACCATGAACTTATCGGACACAAATAGATCACAACACATTACCATTTGATCGTTCAATGTTTTAAGATAGCTCAGTAAGCTAATTTGAGCATTTTACAGAACCAGATAGTCACACGCTATTATCAGACCACTAGGCCTACTGTAGGTGTAGAATGAAATTGCTGCCCCAATTTCTAATAAGGTACATGCCATTAAAAACGAGACATTTGGGAGCTGAGTCGTTGAGTAGCTTCTAAATAGATGGGAATGACACCTAGTCTACCAAGCTAGTGGCTAGCCAACCTGTCGTCAATAACACAGAGCTATGTATCCAGCCATTATATGCCTGCCCCAAATTCTAATCAGATCCATTTAATTAAAAATGAGACATTTGGGAGCTTTGAAAGTCTTTAAGTAGCTTACTAAATAGATGGGAATGACAGTCTATCGAGCTAGCGGCTAGCCAACCTGTCGTCAATTACACAGAGCTAGGTATCCAGAAGTGTATTAGTTACACAGCTAGCTAGCTAACACCGAACATGCCATATTGACAACAATCATAAATATAACCAAGTCCCAAATTGTTCAACATTTAGCTGGGCCATGTGGTTGAAAACGAGGCATTTTTGAACTGTGTAGGTGAAAACACGATATTATGAATTATTAGGAAACTTGTTTGTGGCTGTGGTGATCACACGCATTCACTGCTATGACGGCTTGAAGTTGCCGCTTCACCTACAAAGGGGCGTGTCGCGTGTACGTTCTGAAAGACAGCTGTGACGTTACCAGTGTTAATTTCGTCAACTTTTTTTTATTTAGTCTTAGTCTTAGTCACAATGACGAAAATCAATTTTAGTCTTAGTCATATTTTAGTCATTGCCTTCCCAATTTAGTCTTAGTCTTAGTCAAAATGACGAAAATCAATTTTAGTCATAGTCAAATTTTAGTCGTTTTAGTCATTTTCGTCAATATTTCAAATTTTAGTCATCTTAGTCAATATTGTGGTGTAAAATAAATAACCTACAATGGCTACTGTTATTTCAGAAAGTATTACTAATATAGCCTATTGCAGCAAATATTCACCTTGTTACTTGGTCATTTTCCACCAAAACCCAAATCAGTCATTTCAACATCAGAGCAAAAGAGCATCGCGCGCACACACACGCACACACACACACACACACACACACACACACACACACACACACACACACACACACACACACACACACACACACACACACACACACACACACACTTCCAGGTGCAGGCTGCTCTCTCTCTCTCTCTCTCTCTCTCTCTCTCTCTCTCTCTCTCTCTCTCTCTCTCTCTCTCTCTCTCTCTCTCTCGTGCATTAGAAGCTGCTGCATATTATTTGATTTTGAGTTTGATCACGGAGGAAGCTAGCCTACATGCTCTTCTTCACCTGACCGCGTGACTTACAGCCTGCAGATTGCCGGCAGTGGGAAGACCAGACATCCCAAGTCTCCATGAAGTTCAAGAAGTCTCCCTGATAGTGGCTTCCCGATGACCACGAGTCAGATAAAATATTGCTGATGTTAGACTATGCAAGTTAGCGTTTTTTGTTTTCAATTGGCAATGCGAGCAATAATGACTCCTTCGGCATGCGTGGAATAGGCTTAAATAGATTGCGCGAGCACACTTCGTATGCCCTGCAAAAGTCCCAGGAAAAATAGTTAGGCAGGGGTATGCAGACTGGACGATAGAAAGGACATGCACATACAAATATTTAAACACTAATGCTGTTTTGTTTGTAGGGGGTGTCGAGGCTCGATAAGCATGACCTGAAAAGAGTTTTTGGAACTTGGGAAGACGCATGGAAATGCTGTCGACTTCCTTGGGTCTTTTAGCGTTGCTCTCGACGAGAACAAGTTTCAAATCTCAACAGTTTAAAACTCCTTAGCGATCGCCCATCCATTGATTCTTTTCAAAACTACAGTAGCCGTGCCTCTGTTTAGACAGGCCAACTTTCCCCCCGCTGGCGCGCGCTCCCGCGGTGACTGATTTAAATAAATTCACAAATCCGACCTTCATGATTTGCTTGCGAACTGCCTACTCATGTGGTTAAACAACAAATATAGCAAACATTACAAAAAAAGAACAGACAACGAACGCCGGGCAGCCTAAGCAAAAGCAGAAAAGCGAAAAGTGAAATGGAGAATAGTGGAAGCTCGAGGAGGTTTAACATGACAGTATCAGAGGAGGATTGGCGCGACGACTGTCATTACTGCAGAAACACATGTCTTCGTCATGGACAAGAGGGTTGTTGAACATGTTTCAAAATTAACACTTCCCTCAACGTCGGCTATTTTTTCTCTTTCTCTGGGAATGTTTTAGGACCTAAACTCAACTTAAATGGACTCACTGAACTACTAGGCTACAGAACTACTGACTGAGCCGCGCCATGCACTGGCTGGCTGCCAGCAGAGACAAGCGAGGCAACACAGCGTGAGCGTGCAATCACCTATGAAGTTCAAGACACTTAGGCCTTAGGCCTACAATTACAAATTAATTATAAATAATTATATTTTTTAATGTCCATTTATCCATGTCTTGTACATTTCGTCTCGTCTTAGTCTCCTTGACGAAAATATTTTTTTATTTTCGTCATATTTTTATTTGCTGGAGGCAATTTTTAGTGCGTCATCGTCAAGGGAAAAAGGGGCGTTGACGAAATATTTTCGTCATCGTCGTGGTTGACGAAATGAACACTGGACGTTACACAGAAGTGTGTGGAGATTGGTTGTTCCATCCTGTTGCGTGGCGTTGAGTACAGAGGCATTTTGACAGACAACCGTTTATCCCGCCCACACTTCCACCGAGAGACACTAGACCCCTGAACAGCTTTTTGCTGTACGGGTCTGGCTCACCGGGCTAGATCAGATGATCAGGTTAGATCAATTCCGAAAAAATGTGTTTCATGTCAGGATAGCCAATGAGCAAGATCAGACTATAGACCTCTCTCTGCAGTTTTTCAGACTAAACTCTTGGTTCTCCCTCCAAATTGTCAGACTAAACTCCTCTCTCTCCAGATTGTCAGCCTGTGGTGTAACAGGAAAAGGATATGCTGCTCTGGCCGCAGCTCTTAAATCAAACTCTTCACACCTGGAGGAGCTGGACCTGAGAGGAAACGACCCTGGAGACTCTGGAGTGAAGTTACTCATTGATCTATTACAGGACCCTCAATGTAAACTAAAGAGACTGAGGCAAGAGCTGTTTTGAAATTAAGTTATTAACCCATTGGCGCCGGTTGTTGCATAATGCAACATTGTTGATTTGTCATTATTTTCAAGATACTGTGTGTGCTTATAAATAAATAATACAACATAAAAGACAGTAACCAATATTATTATTTTATATTACTTGACAGACTGTTAAAGACTAGTGCAGCAGAGGAAGCCTGTGAGTATCTGACTTCAGTTCTGGGTAGAAACCCCTTACTCTTGACAGAGCTGGACCTGAGTGGCAAGATACCAGGAGATGCAGGAGTGAAGAATCTCTGTGCTCTACTAGAAGACTCACAGTGCAGAATCAAGACACTCGGGTTAGTGATTTCAAAATGTATGCTACACGAGAGGTTTTAAAATGTGTTTATTGGTGGTGTTTTCAACATGATTCTGGGGTGGCATTCTCGAAAGCGTCTTTGCTAACGATGGCAGCAACGTTCTTTCATAAGAGTGACTCAACTCTCTCTCGACAGCGACGCTCACCACTAAATACCAAGGGAATGGTATTATGTCTTAAGAACCAGGGGTCCGTTTCTCGACTCGTCTTCTTGGTTGTTTTTTGTTTTACATAATAGTACAGTACATAGCATGGTTTTCCACATGGTGTGTGTGTGTGTGTGTGTGTGTCTGTCTGTCTGTCTGTGTGTGTGTGTGTGTGTGTGTGTGTGTGTGCGCGCGCATGAGAGAGAGAGAAAGTGTGTGAACAGACTACAGACCTTTCTCTCCAGGTTGTCAGACTAAACTCTTCTCTGTCCAGATTGTCAGCCTGCATCGGAAGTATACATGCAGTGAAATTTGAGTATTTAGAATGCACATGGCCGCTGACAGCTTTGGCCAGGCCCAGTACAGAGTCACCTGAAAGCGCTCCCCCTCCCAACATGTACATACAATATAATGGGCATACAATTTTGAACCCCCTCTCTCCCTGGGCCTGGGACAACATACCTTACCATACCATTTCTTTTTTTCATTTGCGTGTGTTATCTCGTTATGAATCCTATATCATTTTCTTTTAGCAGCGCATTTCTTTACAATTTGCAATGTTCTTTGCCATTGCAATTGCTTTTCTGTTTGCAGCACGATTGACCCCCCTCTGTAGTATACTGCAGTTTGAAAGTGTTTTTGTTTTTGTTTTGTTTAAACATACAGTATGTAGGTATATGGTACATAACATTGTTTTTGTTTGTGTCTGTGTCTTGTGTGTGCGTGCATGTGGGCATATCAAACTTTTGACTTCCTCATTATGTGTGCTCGCAGGTGTGTGTGTGTGTGTGTTTACAATTACTGTGTGTGTCTGTGTGTGTGCGTGCGTGCGTGCGTGTGTGTTTATACAGTGGTGCTCATATGTTTACATAGGCTACCCCAGCAGAATACACGCTTTCTCTGAGATTTCTCACAAAATGTGACGGATTACACCAAACCTTTTTTTTGACTCATTGCTAGTGATTGGCTTAAGATATTTATTAGCAATATTCTGTGTTTACTCTTTCAAAAGCATGATCACAACCCAAACTACCCAAATGACCCTGTTCAAAAGTTTACATGATTCTGAATATGGCCCTGTTTAACATCAAGGACCGCTCTAAATTGTTTGTGGTAGTTGTGGATAAGGCTCTTAATGTTCTCAGATGACAAAACAGCACATTCTTCCTGGCAGAATGGTTGTTTCCTATAATATCTTTGGGTGTCTTGCTGGAACCTCACATTTGAGGTTTCCCCTGAGTGGCTCAATGATGTTGAGATTAGGAGAGTGAGATGGTCGCTCAAAAACCTTCATTTTATTCTTTCTGAAGCTAATGATGGGTTGATTTGGCTTTCTGTGTCGAAATATTGTCATGTTGGCACTGTTGGAATTTCAATTCAGAAATGCAATATGAGGGGTTTGGTTGGAATCAAGCCAATGGGCAAGGGAATCATTGCATTGCAATGATCATTGCAAGGGAAATTGTTCAGGAGGCATAGGACAACCAAAAAATAACTTCAGGTGAAATATAGGACAACATGAAAAAATGTTTTAAACTGTACAGGAAAGAGGCACTTGAGGAAAGATGGGCTGTTGGGGGTTGCCAGGAGAAAGCCATTACTACAAAAATGCAAACATGTTATTTTGCATATGATACACCAAATAGCATAGTGAGAAGCATCAGAATGCATGTGACAAAGTCATTTGGAAAAATTAGATCAATATGGAACTTTTTTCAGCCACTATTAACAGTACCATTTGGAGAACAGTCAACGGAGCCTATGATGAAAGTTACACCATGCCTTCTGTGAAAACATAGTTATGGACCATTGATATCATGGGGACATTTGAGTTACAAATGCACTACACTTTTGGTCCATACTCACAGAATGATGAATACATTGCCCTGTGAAAAATACTGACACTCATCAGCCTTGAATCTGCACATGGTCCATTGTTTGGACATGCCAACATGACAATATTTCAGCACAGAAAGCCAAATCAACCCGTCATTAGCTTCAGAAAGAATAAAATGAAGTTTTTGTGCGACCGTCTCACTCTTCTGATCTCAACATCATTGAGCCACTCAGGGGAAACCTCAAATGTGAGGTTCCAGCAAGACACCCAAAGGTATTATAGGAAACAACCATTCTGCCAGGAAGAATGTGCTGTTTTTTCATCTGAGAACATTAAGAGCCTTATCCACAACTACCACAAACAATTTAGAGCGGTCCCTGATGTTAAACAGGGCCATATTCAGCATCAGAAACTAGGGTATGTAAACTTTTGAACAGGGTCATTTGGGTAGTTTGGGTTGTGATCATGCTTTTGAAAGAGTAAACACAGAATACTGCTAATAAATATCTTAAGCCAGTCACTAGCAATGAGTGAAAAAAAAGGTTTTGTGTAATCCTTCATATTTTGAGAGAAATCGCCAAGAAAGCGTATATTCTGCTGGGGTATGTAAACATATGAGCACCACTGTACGTACAAGATTACACATTCCTGATTGACTGAAGGGTATAATGCAATCCTTTGGGTTAAAGTTAGGCTCAAATGCAAATTGTTAAATATGGATGGATTTGTAATGGCCAATCATAAACATTGTCTCTTTAAATAATGACCTAATAGGGGATTGATTCTTGTCATTAGAGCTTCTTGTCAATGGTTGCCATTCAGGGTTGATAGCTGTGGGCTCACTGGTCAGAGCTGTGCAACAGTTGCATCTGTCCTATGCAAAGAATCATCCAAGCTCAGAAAACTGGATCTCAGTGACAACTGCATTGGAGATGTTGGATTACAACAACTGTGTAGAGCAGTGTTTCCCAACCTTTTTTGTGACCAAGGCACACTTTTTCCCTTGAAAAAATCTCGCGGCACCACCAACCAAAAATGATGAACTAATGAAAACAAATTATTCTCTGATAAGAATGACTATAGCCTATTGTTAATATAGGCGGCTACAAAGTGTCTTGAATAGCAATCAAATAAACACAAAACTGTATTTTTTTAGTCATATTTTATATTTCCTCTTTCAAATAAAAAGTGCACTTAATGTTCACTTCTTAAAGGATAGTTCCGGCGTAAAATGAAAGTTTCACCATCGCTTTCCCATGCCACATAATGTATCTAATGATGAGCCATTCCGGGCAATGCCGCGCCGTTATGGAGTTAGCTAATTTTAAGCTTTTTGGTGAAAAACGCAGCCAACGCATCACGGCGGGGCCAATTATAAACCTATTCTTTTCTGATGTTTCCCCGCTATAAACAACTTCAAAAACGCTACACACTTCATCACAAAGGTCTCGTCAATCAAACCGAGGCACAGAGAATGTCATCGGACCACACAATCTTTCACTGGCCAGTGTTTTCAGAGGTGTCTCACTGTTGCAACTCTCTGACCCGGATGCAGGCTACTCAATCAGGTGGCTAGGTAGGCTGAACATGGTCCGCGGTTCGCACCGGCTGCGACCGTAAAATGAAAAGCTGGAAGCCCGACCGTTTTCACCGACTGCCACTGTCTAAACCAGCCATATTACGGGAATGGCTAATAGCATTAGAAGTGGACGAAACTGGCGTAAAAACCCGGAGGGATCGCTACCGTGTGTGCAGGCAGCAGATTTGAGAGTTGCATGGAGAGTAGCCTACAGGTAGGCAGACTACTCTTACAAAGTAATTGCAACACGGTATAATATAACATGGATTCAGCTTTGTAATAACACACCACTGGTGGTGTATTTACATCTGTAAGAGTACTTCTAGTACGACTTTATAAATTCCTCCAGCCCTCCTCCGTTGCGTAATGGTCCATCTGACCTCGCGCGCCCTGGTCATTAGAGTCTACTTCACTGAAACTACTCTAGCATGCTTGACATCAACCACATCGAATGCCTCAGGTCGCACAATTTCACAATTTCACTTGCCATCCCGCGCTATTTTGTTTTGACAGTGTATTTATTTCCTGTAGTGGGCTACATTTACTGTACCTGTAGGCTATGCCTTCCCAAAACAGAGTGCTTGCTGGCAAAGACGCGCGGTGTTGCAACCAGTTTCACAGATTCACAGACAGTCAAGATTCATGAGCCAGACACATTTACACATGTTTCTCTCTCTTCAAACATACCTCCATAGCCATGCGCCTTTTTGACACAGCATTCCTCTTTAGACGGTTTCGTTTAGGTGTTCCATCTCCCTTACTCTTCTTGTAGCCATCATCCATCATCCTCGAAATGCTCCCTCCACACACGGTAGTAGCGATCCCTCCGGGTTTTTATGTCAGTTTCGTCCACTTCTAATGCTATTAGCCATTCCCGTAATATGGCTGGTTTAGACAGTGGCAGTCGGTGAAAACGGTCGGGGTTCCAGCTTTTCATTTTACGGTCGTAGCCGGTGCGAACCGCGGACCCTGTTTAGCCTACCTAGCCACCTGATTGAGTAGCCTGCATCCGGGTCAGAGAGTTGCAACAGTGAGACACCTCTGAAAACACTGGCCAGTGAAAGATTCTCTGTGCCTCGGTTTGATTGACGAGACCTTTGTGATGAAGTGTGTAGCGTTTTTTAAGTTGTTTATAGCGGGGAAACATCAGAAAAGAATAGGTTTATAATTGGCCCCGCCGTGATACGTTGGCTGCGTTTTTCACCAAAAAGCTTAAAATAAGCTAACTCCATAACGGCGCGGCATTGCCCGGAATGGCTCATCATTAGATACATTATGTGGCATGGGAAAGCGATGGTGAAACTTTCATTTTACGCCGGAACTATCCTTTAAAGAAGCCATAAACTTCAAAGTAGGCCTACAATTTATACATTGTTTTTCTGTCCAAAAGCATTTTATTAGCAGGAATACAGAAAATAATGCTTATTCTGACAGTAGCAATATTTGGGAAATATTTCACTGGCAATGCATATGTACAAATATCAATCTCTGTATATTTTACTCACTTAATCTTAATGTGAAACCTATGCGTCTTTCACCTTTGGCTAAGGCCCGCCATAAAATGCTGTTTGACCACAATCACAGCGCTGCTAAAGGACGAGGTCGGTCAGAAGAAGTCGGACAGATTGACAGCGCTCCATGAACTCAAAGCGGAAATCTCATGTTTTCAAATGCAAGATATTACGGGCATATTATTATTAAAACTGATTAAAAATTGTGCCTGGGGTGTTTGTGACAAAGGTGCAAGTTTCCCCGAGAGGTAACAGGAGGTAATCGCTTTCCCCTTTCCCTAAAACCGGGCTAATTATGCTTAGCCTACCGGCAGTTGGATTGTCTTGAAGGGTCTCGGCATCCTCACACTCGACTAGAAAGCACGCGGACCAACAAACTACGTTGTGTGCTCAATCATGCCACTACCTCACTCGTTTAACTTTTCAGTAAGGTTGTAAGCAAAACACAAATCTGTTTCAGGGTCGGATTTTGGTTTTCTGACCTAATTAATGATGAAACAGCGCTAGCAAACTTGGCCTATCAGTCACGTTAGGATTGTTTTGACTAGCAGCTGATGGACATTATTTTGTTAGGCAACTGAAGATACATCAATGCAATTCGCTACCTGCTGCCACCTAGTGATAAGGAATTATTTCATGCTTAGGACGCCAGTCAACAGCAGACACTAGGCTACTAGAAAATGACATAGGCATTATTTGCTGATAATAACGATGAATTCACAGAAAAAAAAAAAAAATCCCCAAGAATTTTCCACGGCACACCTGACGTAGTGTGCCGCGGCACAGTGGTTGGGAAACACTGTGCAGTGGACTGGAGATCCCCACCTCTGCACTGGAGACACTGAGGTTATATATATAACATTTTTATAATAATATACTTTGTAAATCCTACTGTCGTGCTGGTCTTTGACACTTGGCATCTGCATGCTAATGGCCTAGTTGTTTTACATTTTGCAACAAAACAGACCAATGGCTACTCATGCTGCAGAATGAGTAATTTCATGAGTTATGGTCAATATTACTAATGACAATTCTTAAGTGATTCTGAAGGGTCATTTGTCATGGCAAGGCATTTAATATAATACAGTCACTTTAACATTTTGTAAACATAGTGATTCTAGTCATTGGCTGCTGTTTCCCCCTTCAGGGTCAATGGCTGTCTGCTCACATCACAGAGCTGTAAAACACTAGCATCCATCCTCTGCAAGGAATCATCAAATCTCAGAAACCTGGATCTTAGTGACAACTGCATTGGAGATGTTGGAGTCAAGAATCTGTGTATAGGACTGAGGAGCCCAAACTTGGTTTTGAAGGCACTGAGGTAAATCTCATAGGCATTTGTATTATAATATAGCTCTTCATTTATTTTATTATTGATTCTTGTCAATAGAGTGTCTAGTCACTGGTTGAACATTTCCCCTTCAGGGTCGATAGCTGTAAGCTCACTAAGCAGAGCTGTGCAACATTAGCCACCATCCTCTGCAAAGACTCATCGAAGCTCAGACACCTGGATCTCAGTGACAACCACATTGGAGATGATGGACTCCAACTACTGTGCAGTGGACTGAGGAGCAGAAACTGTGTTCTAGAAGCGCTGAGGTAAATCTCAAACTCTCTGTCTCTCTCACTCTCTGTATATATATACAAGGTATTTCATAATAATATAAACACCACTGTCCTTCTGGTCGTTGACACTTAACATCCGCATGCTCATGGTTTATCCAGTAGTTGTTTCACATTATACAGCGGAACAGACCAATGGCTTTTTATATCGCAGAATTAGTAATTGGGGGGGGGGGGGGGGGAATACCAAATACCACAATTGTCCTGATTTCCCACCCCTGTGTAGTTTCGTAAATTTTTTAGGAGGAGCTTAGCTAGGGGTGTAAATCACAGCCTCCATGACGATTCAATATCGATATTTTATCATTCGATGCGATGCGTTTTGATTATTTTCAATACTTGAATGCCCCACGATACAATACGATTTGATTCGTCTTTTTCCAATTGCTTTTCCACTTCAACTATGTTATGGAGCTAGGGTATTGGGCAGTGGCCAGCGATTCGATTATTTTCGATACTAGAGAATGCTCCACGACACGATGCGATTGGATTCAATCCTCAGATTATAGTGATATATCGATACATTTCGATCATTATTTACAACCCTAATTAGCTTAGTCTTAGAGGTCCGAGCAAAGGTGGAAGAGCAAAACAGTGGCCATGCGTCAGCAGGGGGCTTGGACCAATTGGGAGCATGCACTAACTCAGAAGATCACCTGGTCAGAACTTTAGAGGTCAGAGCCAGCAAGAAGTTTCTGATCCAGTCAGTGTATGACGTCCTACCAAGTCCAGCCAATCTGCATTGCTGGGGGCTAGCTGAAGCACCATCTTGTCTTCTATGCCCTGCAAGAGGATCGCTGGTGCACATCTTAAGCTGCTGCCCGAAAGCCCTGGGAGAGGGGAGGTACAGATGGCGCCATGACCAGGTGTTGAAGGCAGTAGCGGACACCATCTGTGCTGAAATCCAGCAAAGCAAGCACCAGCCCTTAGCAAGGCCACACATTGCCTTCGTCAGGGCCGGAGAGAGGCCTCAGTCACAGCCAAAGGTCCCATCTGGGCTGCTATCCACAGCGGGTGACTGACAGCTGAAGGTGAACCTGGGGAGACAATTGACGTTTCACATCACCAGCACTACACTCAAGCCAGACATGGTCCTGACATCAGAGAGTGCAAAGCAGGTGGTGCTATTGGAACTTGCAGTCCCCTGGGAAGACCGGATTGAGGAAGCTTTTGAGCGGAAAAAGGCGAAGTACGTGGGACTAGTGGAGGACTGCAAGCTGACAGGGTGGAGGGCCCACTGTGAGCCAATAGACGTGGGTTGCAGAGGATCTCCAGGACATAGCCTGCACCGATCACTCAGGCTACTTGGAATCAGAGGTGCTCAAGAAAGGAAAGCCACCAGAGACATCTGTGAGGCAGCTGAGAGAACCTCGAGGTGACTGTGTGGATCAAAAGGGGCGACACATGGCTTAGTGGGTCTGATCACCCGTGAGGGAGCACCCACCTAAGCTACGGAAAGCCCTAATGAAAGATACCCCCAGGGGTGCTCGAGAGGGGGGGAGGATGAGCACCCCACATGGACGGACCTTCTGGTACAGAACATGAGTAATGGATTAACGACAACGAGAGTATCCTGTATGTGTGGCAAAAGCTGCAAGAACCTAAGAGGTCTGAGGGTCCATCAGACGAAGATGGGCTGTACGAGGAGGAAGCAAGCAGAGCAACGCACAGCGCGGCCCCTGGTAAGACGGAGGAGGAGCAGGACCCTGAGTCAACCCACAGTGTCCAGAACCTCCAAGCTCAGCTCGCCCCCAATCCATCTGAACATCGCAGGGTCTTGTGGCCAGCAGCACACAAGGAGTCTGAGTGGCGCCAGTTCGACAAAGACGTAGACGGTTGTTGAGGCATCATTGAGAGGGGGTGTAGACCAGCAGCTCCAAACGATGTGCACCTTCATCGTCTGCATCGGTGCTGAGCGATTTGGTGTTAAACAGATAAAGGCAGAACGCAGACAGGCCCAAAAGGCGAGAGAACAAGACAGCGAAACAGTGTTTCAAGAAGGCGAGCGAGGAAGAGAGGCCCGCCCTGGTTGAGCTCATGTAACGGAGGCTAACTAGCAGAGTTGGCGTGGAACCAGGGATTAAAATGAACTTTTTTCACAACCGTCCCGGAACCGTTCCGAAAATCATTGTGAACCGTTATGGTTTCTGCGACAGTGAAAAGGCGGACATATTTTTGGATGGGGGGTTTGGGGTTTCNAACACAAAAAAAAAAANGTTTTTTAGATGCAATTTCATGCATTTTAATGCATNTTAATCAACCAGGTGTCTGGCTTAATGCTGTGCCGTACATCTGAAAATTATTATTAAAGAAAGACGGTCCGTCCTAAAGACGAATGTATGGCCACCCTATAGGCCTATTCTGCCCTACAAAACAAGAACGTAGTAACTCAGAATCTGGCAAACTGAGAAAAAAGGCTTCAAAGTTTCCAATATGGCGCGACAACTGTGTTGTCGATAAAGTGGTGGTGACACTTCCTTGTGATGCGTTTTTAGGATAGAAATTAAATGCACACAAAAAACCCTGAAAAAACAACATTTATGTGTCTTTTTGCCACAAAAAACGGAGTTACTGCGTTCTTGGCTGGTATTACTGCCACAAAATGGAGTTACTGCAGGAGTTACTGTGTTCTTGCCTATCACTGTCTACTCCCAAACCATTCCCATTGGAAAGTGCAGCAGTAACTCACAGACTTACTGCGTTTCTGTTTCTCACGACGTAACCTTAAATCCAACACTGCAGTAACTATTTTTTTGTCATTTTTGCACTTTCAAAATGATTTTTCTCTAAAACGGGACGATGTTGGACCACCATGTTTTGACACAAGACAAATGAGGTAGTTTAAAGCCCATTTCCGAGCTAAACTCAATTTCGACCATTTTCGAGTTACTGCGTACTTGTTTTGCACGGCAGTGTTGGTTACTGTGTTATATTGAACAAACATGGTTAAGTAATAGGCTTTTTGGCATAGGCTAGGCTACTGTGCACAATTTCAGCAACTTGTTGGGCATCAAACCAAAACACTAGCAGTGATGAGGCATACAATTTCATAATGTAAGGAAATTTACACTTTGATAGGCCTAGGCTACATTACATTGTTCTTTCCATCATGCAAGTCTAGGCCTACATTTACTTAGATTTTTTAGTTTAATTTTAGTTTGGAAGCCAACACATATGCTCAATAACAAGTGTAGCTTAAGTTTGAAATACTTTGACAATAGTGTGACGCTCAGTTTGCAACATCCAAAAAAAATCATCTGATTTCAGTTGTGGCAGTAGATGCGCAGTATCGCCAAAGTCTCCTCCCGTCACAAGGACCAAGGGAATGAACAGCGCAAGTCAGGCTACACATGATAGCCTAAATGTATACACCCAACGAATCCATTTCTCCTCACAAAGATAGCGGTTGATCATTTGTAAACGTATAGGCCTATGCCAAGAGGGATTTAGCATTTCTAGGTTGCATATTGTTTAAAAGTTAGGTTATTTGATGATCTGACTTCTCGCTCTCCCTCTCCCTCCCAGTGCCGTCACACGGGCAGGCGCCCGACAGGCACACACCTTTCTCTCTCTCTCGCCCCCTCTTCCCATCATCAAGCTGTCTTTCAAACTAAGGATGTTTCAGAGATTAATAAAAAGCCTTTTGACCAGACATCCCCGAATGATGACTGTTAAGGCTACACGCGCTGTTTGGCTGGCAGTTGACGTGAAGTGTTTCGTCGCGCATTTCATTGATTCGAGTAGACTTGATCATGGAAATTTCCACATCGTTAAAACAACATGCAACTAGAATGGGCACTCGGTAGAGCGCAAACCTTCGCCTACGCCACTTATTTTTTTCTGGCCATCTTCAGAGTGTGGGGCATAACATTCTCCAAATTTTGGTGTTAGTTTCATTTAAATCGGACCGAAATATCGTAATATTACATTTTTGGCCCATTCTTGACCTCTTATTCAATTCAGCATGCACACGTTGTTCTGGCATATAGTGCTTGGCAAAGAAAAGTCACTGGAGCCACATAGACAATAAAAATCCAAAAAGTCCAGAATTGACCGAGTTAAGATGAGAAACATGCATTTCGCAAGGTCTTGACCCCACAGACCGTTGACCCCCAAACGCTAAAAAACATATGGACACCACCATGACGTGTGGCACATCACAAGATCGGAAATTGAATTCTGCACATCTTGGCACTGGTTTCAGGCAAATGAATGAATGAATGAATGAATGAATGAAAAAAATGAATGAATGAATGAATGAATGAATGAATGAATGAAACTTTATTGTCATTGTACAGGTACAACGAAATTGGTAAAGTGCAGATGCTCACGGTGCTTAAAAATCAACAAAGAACCTATATATATACTGTATAAAAATAATTAAGATAATTAAATCGGATGCCAATTAACCGAGATATCGCAAATTTACGGTTTTGACCTTTTCGTGACCTTGACCTTTGACCCAATCACTCCCAAAAAGTAATCGATTGTTCCTTGGGTCATGACCAATCATCCCACTAAATTTCATAAAAATCGGCTCAGTTCTGACTGAGTTATACGAAGTACAAACAAACAAACAAACATATTCACAAACTAGAATGGGCACTCGGTAGAGCGCAAACCTTCGCCTACGCCACTTATTTTTTTCTGGCCATCTTCAGAGTGTGGGGCATAACATTCTCCAAATTTTGGTGTTAGTTTCATGTAAATCGGACCGGAATATCGTAATATTATATTTTTGGCCCAGTCTTGACCTCTTATTCAATTCCGCATGCACACGTTGTTCTGGCATATAGTGCTTGGCAAAGAAAAACGTTTTTGACCTTTTCGTGACCTTGACCTTGACCTTTGACCCAATCACTCCCAAAAAGTAATCGATTGTTCCTTGGGTCATGACCAATCATCCCAGAACATTTCATAAAAATCGGCTCAATTTACGTTTTTGACCTTTTCGTGACCTTGACCTTTGACCTTTGACCCAATCACTCCCAAAAAGTAATCGATTGTTCCTTGGGTCATGACCAATCATCCCACTAAATTTCATAAAAATCGGCTCAATTTACGTTTTTGACCTTGACCTTTGACCCAATCACTCCCAAAAACTAATCGATATTTCCTTGGGTCATGACCAATCATCCCACTAAATTTCATAAAAATCGGCTCAGTTCTGTCTGAGTTATACAAAGTACAAACAAACATTTTGACCTTGACCTTTGACCCAATCACTCCCAAAAACTAATCGATTGTTCCTTGGGTCATGACCAATCATCCCACCAAATTTCATAAAAATCGGCTCAGTTCTGTCTGAGTTATACGAAGTACAAACAAACAAACAAACATATTCACAAATAAATAAATAAATACACAGCGGTCAAAACATAACCTTCGCGAAGGTAATAAAAATAATAATAAAATAAATAAATAAATACACAGTGGTCAAAACATAACCTTCGCGACAAAGTCGTCGAAGGTAATGAGGAGGATTTGCAACAGGAGCTGCTGAAACAGTCTACAAAAGTTATGATGAAACTTTTGAGGATTCTGCGACCTACAGCTATCAATAGCCTGCATAACGGAAACACCGCTCCATGTTGCATTTTTTTAAGAATTAAGGGGCGAAATCCTCATCACCTTTGTGATGTTCATAGTTTTTAGTAGTCCTAACACGGGTGCATGCAAGACGCTCGTGTAATGGAGGCCAACTAGCAGAATCCACAGCCTTAGTGAAAGCAAGAAAAGTAGGCTAGGCTACTTGAGATATTTTCTCGCCCATGCTTTCGCGTGATGCAGAGTCGTAATTTTAATCCCTCCGATAGCGTCATACAGTCTCGGTGCCGCTGGGCTCAGAGACTAGTCTCCATCTCTTGATGCACATTGGGCTAGTCCAATGAAATGCTTTGGTTCTCGAAGGCTCGCCCCTCCCTACAGACCCTCTTTTGAAAAAACTCATCATCACCCCAAATGTAGTTGACTAGCTATGCTGTTAAAACTGGCCGACGGAGAGGACGCAAAATGGAGAAAGAAAAGAGTGGCTATGACAAGCGCAAGAAAAAGAGAAAGCAAAAGCTAAAAGAGGGCCCAACAAAATGTGCTAAAATCACTGACTTGTTTAAAACTAACAGCATAAGCTCGCGCTCATGTTTCGGCCCGTGGGAGATGGGGAACCACTGCCAGACAGCTCAATCTCAGGTTGGGACAGACAGTGGGGCTGGAGCCGCGAGCGCACAGGTGGTGCAGAATGAAGAGGAGGTGTAGGAGATGGTTCGAGTAGGGGAAGAAAAGAGGAGGAGACGGTATACGAGACGTGACCCAGGGAGAAATTGAGGTTAGCTTTCACCCCCCAACACACCCGATATGCAGTGTAGCCAAATTACTCCCCTATTACCCATACCGTCGATGGGGTTAGCTACGCGTTCTGCGTTTCGTTTCGCATTGTCTGAGACCAAGTTGTCATCCTGATTTTATCAAATCGGTCACAAACATGTACCCATTTTGATACAAACCCCAACTCATTAGAAGTTGGGACGAAAGGTTAATTGTGAAATAGTAACAAAATACTGCCATTTTCAAAAAGTCTGGGTCTGACATTAGTTAGAGAACGGTACAAAGAAAACATATCAGCCATCAAAACTGACCAAAATTATTGTGTTGGGGGATATTCATGAATTTGTAAATCCAACGTGTCTCAAATGAGTTGGGACGGGGTCAATAAAAGGCAGCAAATGTTGAGGAAGACTAAAACAAAAGACAACACTTGTACCAATGATGTACCAATGAAGACTCTGGAAGAACTAGGAATTCTCCGGCGGCATAGGACTACATCGGACCCGTCTGCCTCGCTATGCCGACGCCGAAGAATTAGGAAAAGGGGCAAACGAGGTGGCGTCGAGACACGGCTTGCAGCCAACCCAACTCGTCCAGCAATACCATCAATTCTCTTGGCAAACGTCAGATCTCTGGACAATAAGATGGATGAAATACGGCTACTAAGATCAGCGAACAAAACCGTGAGGAACTGCTGCGTTACGGTGTTCACCGAATCATGGCTGAACGACGGCATACCCGATTCGGCTTTACATCTGGAACAACTAACGTGCCACCGAGCGGACAGAGCCCTTGCAGAGAAAAAACGAGGAGGAGGAATATGTGTCTACACACATGATGCTTGGTGCAATAATGCTACGGTAGTACAGAGGCACTGCTCTCCACGAGTGGAGTTCATGATTATCAAGTGCCGACCCTTCTATCTACCCAGAGAAATATCCGCTATCCTATTAGTCGCCGTCTACCTCCCACCCAGCAACAACAATGGCGTCAAAAGCGAGGCACTGAACGAGCTGCATCGGGGCATCAGTGAACAACAAGATGCACACCCAGATGCCTTCACAGTGGTACTAGGAGATTTCAACCACGGAAATCTCAAAACAGTACTTCCAAAATTTCATCAACATGTCAACTTCCCAACAAGAGGACAAAACACCCTGGACCTCGTTTACACAAATCAGAAGAGAGCATACAAGGCAAAGCCCATCCCCCACATTGGATCATCAGACCACACGACAATTCTGCTACTGCCAGCTTACAGACAAAAGGCAAAACTCACCAAACCAGTTCAGAAGGAGGTGAGAAAATGGCCTGAGGGAGCCATCTCACGACTTCAGGACTGCTTTGAAACCACAGACTGGGACATTTTCAAAACAACTGCCACCCACAGCAATCACATTGACATTGAGGAGTACACAGACACTGTGACCTCCTACATCACAAAATGCATCGATGATGTTACAGAAATAAAACACATCACTACCAGGGCCAACCAGAAGCCATGGTTCACAGGAGACGTTCACCGACTGCTGAGGGCCAGAGACAAAGCCTTCAGAGCAGGAGACGTAGCTGGCCTAAAGACAGCAAGGGCTAACCTGTCCCAGGGCATCAGGAAAGCAAAAAAGGAATACTCAGACAAAATAACAACACACTTCAAAGACAGCAGAGATGCACAGAGCCTGTGGCAGGGCATACAGGCCATCACGGACTATAAGCCTGCACCACGAAGCTGCGACAACAACACCTCTCTGCTAAACGACCTGAACAGTTTCTTTGCCCGCTTTGAAGCACAAAATGACACTCACCCACAGAAAACTCCCCTCCCCCCCATGATCAACCCCTTTACCTGTCCTCTGCCAGTGTTAAGAGGACACTGGCCACCATCAACCCACGCAAAGCAGCTGGCCCAGACAACATACCAGGCCGAGTGTTGAAGGATTGTGCAGAAGAGCTGAAGGATGTCTTCACAGACATCTTTAACATCTCTCTGGAGCAAGCAGTCATCCCATCACTTTTCAAAGCTGCTACCATCATACCTGTGCCGAAGAAATCATCACCATCATGCTTCAATGACTACCGTCCTGTAGCACTGACGCCCATAATCATGAAGTGCTTCGAACGGCTAGTCCTGTCACACATCAAAGCCACCCTACCCCCCACCCTAGACCCCTACCAGTTCGCATACCGAGCCAAGCGATCCACGGAGGATGCAATTTGCTCTGCCCTCCATCCAGCCCTCACCCACTTGGACAATAAAGACTCATATGTGAGAATGCTGTTCATTGACTTCAGTTCAGCATTCAATACCATAATACCACAACAACTCATCAGAAAACTGGACAAACTAGGTTTCAGCACCTCCCTCTGCAACTGGCTGCTGGACTTCCTGATGCAAAGACCACAAGCAGTACGGGTAGGGAACAACACCTCGAGCACCCTGACCCTGAGCACGGGGGCTCCGCAAGGTTGTGTTCTCAGCCCCCTGCTGTTCACGCTGCTGACACACGACTGCACAACGACCCACAGCACTAACCATCTAGTGAAGTTTGCGGATGATACAACACTGGTGGGCCTCATCACCAAGGGCGATGAGACTCACTACAGAGAAGAAGTAGACCCTGCTGGCCAGATGGTGCAAAGACAACAACCTCCTGCTGAATGTCAACAAGACCAAGGAGATTGTTGTCAACTTCCAAAGGGTCCAAAAACAACTGCCACCACTGACCATCGACGGCGATGCTGTGGAGAGAGTGAGCAGCACCAAGTTCCTTGGAGTGCACATCAGCGACGACCTCTCTTGGACCACCAACACTACATCACTGGCGAAGAAGGCCCATCAGCGTCTCTACTTCCTGCGCAAACTAAAGAAGGCAAGTGCTACACCCTCCATCATGACAACATTCTACAGAGGAACCATAGAGAGCGTCGTGTCCAACTGCATCACAGTGTGGGGAGGAAGCTGCACGGAGAAAAACAGGAAGACACTCCAGCGTGTTGTGAACACAGCGAAGAAGATCATTGGAGTACCACTCCCCTCCCTGCAGGACATTTACACCACACGCCTCACCCGGAAAGCACTGATGATCATCAAAGACACAAGCCACCCTGCACACAAACTGTTCAGCCTCCTGCCCTCTGGAAAGAGGTACAGGCGCCTCCGTTCCCGTACCACCAGGCTGGCGAGCAGCACAATGCACCAAGCGATCAAGATGCTGAACACTCAACCCACTCTCCCTCCACTGTCAGCCTCTAGCCAGCAAGGCCACTGACAAACCCCCCCCCCCCCCCCCCCCCCCCCCCCCCCACCCTCCCCACTGTCAGCCTCTAGCCAGCAAGGCCACTGACAACCCCCCCCCCATCCCCCACCACCATATCTGCGACTGAACATTCCACCTGCACTACTATACTTGTGACTGAACTTTCAACCTGCACTAACTCAAAACATGCACACACACACACACACACACACACACACACACACACACACACACACACACACACACACACACACACACACACACACACACACACACACACACACACACACACACACACAAGCACACTGCACTTTCTGCACTAAACCCAAACATACACACACTGACACACACACACACACACACACACACACACACACACACACACACACACACACACACACACACACACACACGAACACACACACAAGACGCACACCGCACCTTCTACCTGCACTAAACACATACACACACACACACACACACACACACACACACACACACACACACACACACTTTATTTTCTTCAAAATGCTACTATTACCATGTCAGAACGCTATAAAGGACTTTTTTTAGGAAAAGCACAAAAACACAACAAATACCTCTTAATGTATGTCCTCTACAAGTCTTCTGTTGTCCAGTCTTGCACTTTAAATGTCTGTATGAGCACTGTCTATGTCCATACTGTCTTAAGTCCATGTATAAGTACTGTCTGTCTATGTCTATACTGTCTATGTCCTTACCTTAATTAGTCTATGTCTGTATGGGAAAGCAAGAAATGTAATTTCAAATTCTTTGTATGACCAGTGCATGTAAAGAAATTGACAATAAAAAACCTACCCTACTTACAGTTAATAGCATTAACCGATGAGATGTTTTTATATTAAAAACAGTGTTGATTTCTATCTTGGACATGGTTTCAACAGCTTAAATGGAAGGTGTATTCCTTGTCATGTCTTGCAATGTTTTCCTTTCTGTAGTGCTTACACTGTGGCAGGTCTTGACCAAAAGCCAGCCATTTTATGTCTTTATGTTGGAGTTAAACTGTTAAAACATAGTAGAGAGTAGAGTGTGGCTCGGGCCGTTTTTTTCTGTCCGAGCCCGGCCCCCAGCCGACAGAAAAGTGATCAACCCCGACCCGAGCCCGAGACTAATTAAAATGTTTGTGTCCGAACCCGTCCGAAGCCCGAGACCACTGTAATAACAACAGAACCTGTGCGCAAGCAAGATTTTCTATGTGGGCTCCTCCATACTCAAAATAGCACGTGATAAACAGCCAGGATAGGCAAAGACGTTAGGATGAGGCAATTTGCAGTAGCCTAATTTAGTTACGCACGCATAGTAAGTATAAACACACACACACACACACACATGTGACAGCGCACCTTATGTTTCTTTCGGTTAGACCAGAGATGTTGGGTGCGGTGATCAAATGCATGGGAGGGGCGTGAGAGGATAAGACAGGCGAAAACTAACGAATAAGTTTTGGATGCAGTCAGCGCGGCTATGGAACATTTGTTACGTTACTGTTAGTGCAAATAAATCCAGCGAGGCCCGTGAAGCTGCCGCTCCTTGTCATTAAGAAGGATGGGCTATAAGTTAACCCGAAGAACAGTAGCCTGTTCGGCCCTCCAAGAGAATGTAATTTCCCCTGATGTCCATGCGGTCAATATAAAAACAGGAAAGGTTGCACGCGCATAGTTACAACTGTACAGTAAAAGTGACAAGAATTAAGAACCTACGTGAAGGACATGAAATGTCACAGCGGACAAAATAGTAACAGGAAACCTCTTCGCCCCTACCTTAGGCAACTCCACGTAGCGTGTGCGTCTTCTTAAATCCATATTATGCTCCTTGCTACCCTATGCTGGAAATGTAATCCTTGGCGAGCAATGCAGTGACAAACTTCGTCATTTTATGTTCAACATTTAAGACAGCATCGAAGGCATGCTAAAACATGGCCTACATAGGCCTACAACAAAAGACCACGCGTTCACTGACAACTGTTGATTTGGCGCTTATTAAGAAAGCAAGTTGACTCGGCATTCCTGCTCGGCTGACTGGGAGTGAGCGTCCATGTTGCCGCTGGTAACTGGCGCGTGCATACAGCCAATAATAATCCTCGCACGAGTAGCCTACCAACATTTTCATTTATGCATATTCAATTACTTATTTTTTAATCACAAAACTGCCGTTTGCATGAACTGAAACGTTTCCTCTGGTTGCTTACACTTTTCACAATGTCTGTTTGCTTCAAGCCCGAGTCCGACAGATATTCTTTTTTTTTTGTCCGAGTCCGGCCCGGCCCGTCGGGTTCCGACCCGGCCCGTCGGGCTTCGGTCGGGTTGCCATGCTCTGGTAGAGAGTACAATTTGTACTTACCGTATTGGCCCGAATATAAGACGTGGTTTTTGTTCTAAAAATAGTACTCTAAAAAGGGGGGTCGTCTTATTTCCGCGCGCTAGACTAAAAACTTTTTTTTTTTTTTTTTTTACTTTACCTGAATGCGGCCATTATGCTTCACAACAATGACACAAAACTCAATAGCCTTATGGATAGGGCGAGAGATTGTTTTGTCCATATCAAATGTGCATAGGCCTATGCTAACTGCGTTTCGTGATGAGTGTTGCACCGCCCGTCTATCAACTGTCAATGTCAACGCGATGCGGGCCGACAATGCGAGGGGGAAAACACAACAGTCAATCGCGATCCGTTGCTCTGTTTTTATTTGTGTTCGGTTTTACAGTCTCATCAGGAAAACTTTGGTTGTTCTCTCTGGTCACCAGTACAACTTGAAACTAAAGAAATGAAGGGTGATTTGATGAACAACATGTAGGCTAAGTTTTGGATGCTGTCATCAGCCAATGAATGGTCATTCATGTGCGCGAGAGAGCGGCGCCTTGACAGGTGGTGCCTATTTGACGATATCCCTCACAACAATACAGCGACAGAGAGTAATGGTTAGGGCAAGAGATTGTCTTGTTCATATAAAATCACTAAGAGTTTTACCCTTGGCACGAAATGAATGCCAATCGGACTTCTAATGTCAACGGTGCTGATAGGCAGCGCATGGGTTTCAAATGCAATGCGTCAATCTGCTTTTGGTCACGTTCGGTTTCTACAGTCCAACGGAAAACTTTGGATGCATAAAATGAACGGCGATTTGGCGAGACGGCTGCTGGTTAGATATTGCTGTCAACAAAGCATTTTGCCAAAATCTGTGCATTGCACAATAGATAGTCTATCTCTACTGGACTGGTTGCCTGGCTGGTGCAGACTGATGCTCTGCGAGTGTAGTATGGAATGTTGTGTCGCACTTAGAACAGTCACACCCAGGCGGCTGTACAGTAGGTGCCTACTGGCGCTTTTCAGGTAACCACTGAAGTGAGCAAAGAAAGGAAAAGGGTATGAGTAGCTATCTGTAGTTTTTTATCATGAAAATTACATTGTGAAATTTGTTCTATGTAAAAAGCCTAAGCTTTTCCAACAAATTAAAAATTGCATTTTGAAAGAAGTTTCCAATGCGAAACTAAATTTAGTCTTCAAAAAACTTTTTTCCCCAAAACATGAACCTGAAAAGGGGGGTCGTCTTATATTCAGGATCGTCTTATATTCGGGCTAATACGGTACTATGTGGCAGTAATCGAAGATCTCCCTTCAAAATATATTGCACGAGTGGCTTTTCATGCTGTTTAAAACCCATTTATTTCATTCAGTACTGTATTCAATTCTACAGGTGAGTTAGAACAGCTTACTGTAGGCTACTACTGCACCCCCATGCTATCATGGAGGCTGACTTTTGAAGTTAGCACTAATACATGTTGCATGGTCAATTTTCACTGTAGCACAGGATGTGCAAGACTCTATTATTAAGAATTGACTTCTGCAACTGCTGCTGACTTCTATAAGCAAAGGACAGTGTCTTCTGGGTCTATTTCAAGTGAGCTCGGGTGGATAGGGGAATGTTAAACCCCTCTATCATTTGCACACATGAAGCGTCCTTAATATGGTCAAGTTTTCACTAGCTGTAATTCTCGGAGTGCTAGAGTGAGACTACAGCCAATATATATTTCATGATGTCATGAACCTATACAATGATTTTAATGACAAAAAATATGTCTTACAGGGTTCTAGCTAGGTTGAAATTATAGCGTAGCGGTCGAGGGAGCGAAGCGACCGAGAGGGCGGGTTGCGGAGTTTTTGACATTTTAAGGTAAAAATAGGCCATTCTAGGGGTACCTAAAAGGTAAATTATCAGTGTTGGGTTGCAGTAATGTAACTACTTTTTTCTGATAAAAGTAGTGTAGGCCTAACGGGTTACTACTAAAAAGTAACGAAACACCCTTGTCTGTGAACTTTTGCGATTAGAGAGAGAGCCTTTATGACTCCCTCTCTCGGGTGCATAAGCGCAAATAGAGATCTATGCGGAGGAAGAGAGAGGTGTGTCGCGGAGTACCCTCCTTCTCACAGTTGCACTAGTTTTGAAAACGTTGAGGAGCACTGGTGAACCGTGTGTGCATTTAATAATAGGGCATATCAATGTCCGAGTGATCCGATTCCGAGACAAGTGCAGTTTGACACATTTTCCGAGCTCGCGCTATTGTACAGCTTGCGCGTCCTAAAACCACAGGACTGGTGCCTGGTGCATTTCGCAGGCAATTAGCCTAGCCACAGAAGACGCTCATTACCTTTTGCTACGAATGCTTTTTTTTGTAGTGACTCAACCGACAAGCTTAGAAACAAGGCCGACAGGCGGACAACAGATGCGTCCCTCTATGCCAGTTCCAACAATGCAATTTTTTCCCCCCCAAACACCCCCCTGACCTCCTCCTAACCTGTCAACGGCCCCCTGAGGATGTACTTTTTGTTTATTGGTCATCATGGACACTCCAAATAATGTGGCAGGCAGCAAAATGGCAAGACATGGCTTTATTTTTTGCAGTTTAGGCTATAATAAGCTTATCATTCTTGGATTTGGAAAAGAACCATATGATTATTGCCACAAACCTTCTGCATCTAACTTCTTCCATGCAGACTTCAATTTCCTGGCTGCGATGTACCTTTCTATGGTACAATGTACTAAATAATGAGCTGGTTGTCTGAGGGCATGTGGGGGCAATCTTCAAAGGAAATGGCTGAATGAATCTGAAGGATACACTAATATCTTGGGAGCTGATGCTGCCTCATTCCCATCGCAGGTCTCCAATTACACTAAATAACCACAAGTGATGCCTTTTCCCTCACCACTGATCTCACAATACAGTATGTCTGAATTCAGTGTCATCTGTAGCCATGCCTTGGTGCACTGCAAGTTGTGAGATTGGTAATGGACATCTTGAAACTTCAAGCCACATCTTGATGTAAGCTGAAAGTCCTCTTTCCAGTTCCTGTTCAAATGGGCACTTTCTTAAATGGGGAGGCACATCACTCAGAGAAGCTCATGGGGTATGGCGCCAAAGACATCAGCAAGATCCAGGAAGATGACATGGAGGTTCTTTTTTCCAGCTTTGTTGTTTGGATTTAATGTCAGGTCATGCTGTGTGTTACCCAGACATGCCGCCCTTTGAACAGTATCAATGTGCATGATTGGCCAGCCTTTGTGAAATAACACTGAAAAGGAGATTACTTTCCAAGATAGAGATCAGGACCCCACCTGCTCTACACATGCAGTCAATGATTTCAATTCACTTTGTGTGCTTCACTCTACTATTGGACTCGGAGGCAACAATCAATGCAAGGCACATGTACTAGTTTCCCTTGAATATCTTTTCTATCAAATCCCTGTGAGATTCCTTCTTCCCTCCAGCATGTTTGTGGAGTTATAGTCCCGCTGGTTGGTGTTCTCACAAGTCTCTAGTATAGTTATTGTTCATCATGTACTTACTCATTCTCAAACATCTAGTCACAACACGTATGAAATTAAACAGGACTCACCTGATGCCATTTCTGTCTGTATCATGATGTACCTAGTCTTATCTGTCTTTGACACTACAGCAGTCAACACACCCAACATACCCAGCAAGTCAGATTGTACGGTATGTTTAAAAAAAGACACATTTTCAGAAAAAGTAATGATCTAGTTTAGTTCCAGACAAAATGAAAATACTGTTATGCAGGATCTCCATGTACTGTTCTTGAAACTGATGTGTGTGCAATTGCAATCGCATCTTCCATTTTTTTCCGTTACACTTTAGTCCTACCTTCATTCTGTAATATAGCCTAGTTTGATTTGATTTTCAATGGCTAGATGAGTTTTGAGTCTAAAATAACTCTACTGCATATCAAGCCCATTTGTTTTTCCAAGGTGCAGTACAGTAGCTATATAATGTGCATTGAGAGATCTGTCAACTTATATTGAGCTATACCTTAGTTCTGTAATGCACTTTGCATTACCTGGAAGTGCTTTGATTGTCAATGGACGGCTATGAGGTTTGGGTCTAAATAACTCTGTAATGTGTATCAAACTGTCTAATCCAGGGGTGCCCAACCTATTCCAACTCGGGGTCCCCTTGAAATGTTCATACTTCTTCAGGGTTCATCACTGACTGAATAAATAAAACAAAACATCTACTACAAACAAATATGATTTTGATTTTTAGAAAATGATTTCAAGTCTCACTTGGAATACAGTAAGGGCCAACCAGTGGGCCCAGGCCTAAAGTTCGAGAATCAT
Source organism: Engraulis encrasicolus (assembly GCF_034702125.1). Classification (NCBI taxonomy): domain Eukaryota; kingdom Metazoa; phylum Chordata; class Actinopteri; order Clupeiformes; family Engraulidae; genus Engraulis; species Engraulis encrasicolus. The sequence goes on from NW_026945939.1 coordinate 72,896, forward strand.
TGATCTAGTCCATATACTTTCTAAAGGTCTACATACTCTAGATGTGATATAATATGCATTGGGACAACTCACAAATTTCCTACATTAATCTACAACACATTTCTGTAATATACTTTGCATTACATTGCAATGCATGGGTTTTCATTCAAATCCATTGGACAATTGAGTTCTAGGCCTAAAATAGCAGCATACCTTATATTAGGCGATCAAACCCATGTTTTTTTCTGAAAGCACACACTCTCCAGATATGATATAGCAAACGTTGCAATCCAACCTATCCACCTGGGGTCTCCCAACTTCCTCTATCCGTACTTAAGTTCTGTAAAGTACTTTGTACTTTGAAATGCATTGATTTTTAATGGACGGCCATGAGGTGTGGGTATAAAATAACTGTGTAATTTCTATTAAGCTATCCAATCCATTTATTTTCCAAGGTCTACACAGTCCAGATGTGATATAATGTGCATTGTGACATCTCCCAACTTCCTACATTCCTCTATACCATAGTTATGTAATGTGTTTGGGATTACATTGAAATGCATTGATTTCCATTGAAATCCATTAGACAGTTATGGGTTTTTGGCCTAAATAGGTGTATAATTTATATTAAACTAGCAAACCCATATATTTTCTGAAAGCCCACACTCTACAGATATGATATAGCAAGTATTAGGATTTGACCCACCCTCCTACAGGCTTCTGCATCAACCAAACCTTCCATTATATTGCTGAAAAAGTGTATGACGGATATATTTTGACTTATATAATTCATAGGAAAGCACATTATCCATCAAAACTGTATATTTTCAAAATCCCTAAGGTGTCTACATGTGATGTAACATCAATGAAAATATATCCCATCATCACAGACACTTGCATACGCCTACATCCATATATAGGCATGTATTGCGAAATGCACTGGGTGTCATTATAAAAGTGAGTAAAAATATAAGAAAGCTACCACTTCCAGAGGGCTATCATACCAAATAATGTCCCTCAGGCATGGAGGATTACAAAAAACATTGATAGACTTTGCCACCCCAGGTGATACCAACTTCTGCTCCGGCCCATGGACTAACACTCCATCCATCCATCCATCCATCCATCCATCCATCCATCCATCCATCCATCCATCCATCCATCCATCCATCCATCCATCCATCCATCCATCCATGTCCATATCTATATCTATATATAGTTTCATAACCTTTTTCTCTCTCCAGATTGTCAGACTGTGGTGTAACAGGAGAAGGATATGCTGCTCTGGCCTCAGCTCTCATATCAAACTCTTCACACCTGGAGGAGCTGGACCTGACAGGAAACGACCCTGGAGACTCTGGAGTGCAGTTACTCACTGATCTATTACAGGACCCTCAATGTAAACTAAAGAGACTGAGGCAAGAGGATTTTGAATTATTTGTTATTAGATTGCATTTTGTCATAGAAAATGCTGGAGTATGCTTGCCATTCATGCATTTGTTGCCCTTCATGCATGCTCAGCTCACACACACACACACACACACACACACACACACACACACACACACACACACACACACACACACACACACACACACACCGCAACACATTGTTTAACGCTCCAACAGAGAAAAGCCAAAGACATGTCAGTGTTTCCCACAGAAATTTGGAAAATTTTGGAAACTATGGGGGCAGCCAGGATTTTTTTGGGGGGGGGGGTATGAGTACAGTATGACATTGGCGCGTTGAGAAACTACAGGCCTACATTTCAGGGTTAAAATGGGTTAAAAATACTCACTTTAAAGAACTAACGTGCCCCTTTACCTCGCATGTAGCCCAATCATGATTCGAGATTGACAAACATTAAGACATGACATGACATATAAGTTGTTCTCTATCATGTTTGTCCCATTATGCGATCCCTCCCACTACTAGTAACGCATGTGTGTTATACGCTGTGTGTTAATGTGCTCAGTGACGAACCCTTTGCTTCTTGGGCATATGGTTCTAGTGATAGTAAATGTTATTTCTTCTGTGCTCAGTTTCATTTCTAATGCTAGATGAAGGACAGCAGTGCATAACAGTGGACAAAACGAAACTGTTGGTAAAGATAATATTATGAATTTCCAACTCCCATTGTCATTGTGACACAGCACTCCACAGCACACAAGTGAACACTGCACACTGCACACAACGAAATTGCATTTATGCCTCACCCGTGCAAGGGGGCAGCCCTCAGTGGCGCCCCATGGGGAGCAGTGCGGTGGGACGGTACCATGCTCAGGGTACCTCAGTCATGGAGGAGGATGGGGGAGAGCACTGGTTGATTACTCCCCCCACCAACCGGGCGGGTCGGGAGTCGAACCGGCAACCTCTGGGATGCAAGTCTGACGCCCTAACCGCTCACCCATGACTGCCCTTATTAAACATCACTCAAGTTTTCCTTTGAGTTGAAGTGCATTTATTTTCCTTCATTTTTATTACATGGCAGCAGCAGGAACAATGCCATGTTCACTTCACAATCGAAAACAGATCTGATTTCCTCTAGAACCCACATGTGCAAAAATAAGAGTGCTTCATAAGCATTTCATTCTTTTACCTCAGTTTATACATCATGTTTTGAACACTTACACTGACATTCAAAAGTTGGGGTTCATCTTAATATCTCAAGTTATGCAATGTGTGAAACCGTTCAAAAGCTCTGTGTCTGCCCTTTCAAATGGTTTGTTTATGAAATTTGGGGCATTGCCACCTCAGGTACAAATTCAAGTCAAAGCAGCTGAATTAATTTTCTACCCATCAGAGATTAACCTGATGGGACTTGTTAATTTTTATGCTTGCGGGCAAGCAGAGGATGAGGGCCCTCATTTACCCTCATTGAAATGAATGGTAAAATGTTCAGAATGATGATGTCACAAGCCTTGGGTTTTAAATAAAATAAAATAAACAGCTTCACCTATCGACTAGGTAAAGGCATTGTCAGAGAGGTCTTAGCTCCGACTATACACTGTGTTAAGATCATTTGCCAACTAACTGCCACCTGTAGAATGTTCATTCATACACACACATGCAGCCTTGCAGAACTTTAGAACTTTGCTGTCACCTGGCCAACCATGGCCTATGCTGCTGTGGTCACTGTTTAGGCCTCCAGGTATTGGCAGTGGCCTAATGGGTAGGGCGTTGGACTTTTATTATATTATATTGCATTTGGCAGATGCTTTATAACCAAAGCGACTTTCAAAAGAGGACATAATCAAGCCAACATCACAAGCAAATACAGAGTGCACAGGAGATATACAGAACAACAAGTGCAGTTGCAAAGAGGGGTTAGTTTTAAAAAAAAAAATAATAAAGAGTACACACACACACACACACACACACACACACACACACACACACACACACACACACACACACACACACACACACACACACACACACACACACACACACACACACACACACACTAAACTAAACTAAACTAAACATCATGTCAAGAGTCTGCCCTGGGGCAAGGCCAGCTCAAGCATTAGTCTAGTGACCCCTTACGGAAGGAAAATATACTGCAATATACTACAATTTATACTGCAATACATTAGAAAATATATCACAATATATCACAAACACGCTCATATATTTGAAAATATATAGCAATATATTATTGAACAACCTATTACTATATATTGATCCATATATTTTAAAATATATGGCTGGCAAAACAAAACTGTATTCCACTATTCGGTCTGTATTTCTTGATGTTTTTAGTTCAGCAAGCACATTTTGCACGACATTGGACATTTACTCGACATTATAAAGTCATTTTAGGTGGACCATATATGGCCATATATAATAATATATTGATCAATATACAGCAGTCTCTGATTGAATCATCTCAGCTCTCATATCACGTATGACGCGCCTACGTCACGTCGTCACAACCTGAAGCTAAAGTGGCGAGAGAGCCGTCTCGGCTCGAGCGCGGTCCGGATTGTAGCTCCACACAGTCGCCAGCCAGACTTCCCACCACAGTGACACAAACCAACCAGCCGCCTCGAGGTAAGTTATAAAGAGAAGTTTGTTAATTTGTTAACATAAATATACAAGCATATAGTCTGAAACGTCCACAGTGGTTGATGTGCAAAGTTTAGCCAAGTGGTTATCGAAGTTGGATGTTTGTTCATTTTTTCCCCCAAGGACTAGAAATACGTTATTTTTTTGAATTTCCCGCGCTACCAAGCTGTTGTACTACTAGCGATATTTGCGTTGTCGAAATGGTGTGTAGTTCTCATTGACAGTAGATATAGTTCTACACATCTCGAAAACGTAAACGTAATACTTGGGTCGATATTATATGGTTGTAGTGGTCAATTTTTTTTAGTGGTCAATTGAGCCCACTTTATTTGGCTTGTCAGAGAACGTTAGCAACGTCTATCTGGCTAATACTGCTGAGCCCCGACGTCAGCCTAGAAAGCCAGGCCTCAGTTAATTAGCCGCCTAGCTTACTCGGCTAACGCAAGGGAATCAAAGCAGACGTGAAGTGCGACAAGATCTAAATGCACATCGCTAACTTGCTTAAAAAATGGGCACTACAGTATAGTAAAACGAGGCAATGTCCTGCATTATTTTTGGTAAAGCATAGCTGTTGCTGCTTCGGTTTTCCCATTGTGGTAACATCAATAGGTTTTTTTGAGTAACTTGCTCACAAACTAACTGCACTGTCCCGTTCTTGTAGAGCTATTGTTAGAGGTTAACGAAGCCTTGTCGTCAAATTGGTGAATTTCAAAACGGTACACGTCGTTGTCTTCAGCTACTCTGTGATAGTTCGGAGTTTGCTTTGCTCACAGCAATTGCATTCATTGAGTCATGTTGATGTTCATGTTTACTCTTAAAAGAATGCGCGAGTCATTCTTGTTCATCGGAATTCATTCTCGCCAGTTACATGCATGAGTTTAAGTCTTCCTTCGCTTCATCATCTTCATAAAAGAGTGCCTTCGTGCCAAGAACAGACGTGCAACTGTTAACGATGCTGGCTGACATTTCATTGTAGGTGGTGTGGTGTTTTATACTCCCTCTTGCCCTCTGGCTTTTCACTTGCTATGTGGACTCTGTATGAGCATTGGTAGTCAGTCAAGAGACAAAATAAATGTTTCCCAAATCATTTACAGGACTTTGGTCCATATATTCTTGCTAGCTTAGCAACATTCTTCCTCTGAGGATATGTAAAACAAAACCAAAAATGAATAATAAGATATTTTACACACCCAGGTCAACAATTTTAAGTGTTACCCCTAAATAGTTGCCTGCCCTTTTAAAGATGCACTGTTTAGGATTGTTCCCAGATTAGTTATTGTGACTATGCTGCTCATTGAAACTACTACTACCTAATGTACTGCACAGCCATGGAGAAGATTAATCTTTCATGATTGAATGGTGTAATATTCCCAGCCATAGTGAATACTCTGTCTGAAATTGATGGTTATGGTAAGCATGTAAGCAGGTGGGGGTTGGGCGTGTCGAGCAATGTTGCCATCGAAACCAAGTTTTTGTTTGTCCAGTTAAATAGTTGGCGTAAAAGACAGAATGAATCCTCGTGCATTTCCTCCCGACAATTATATGTTCTCATATACTATTTTATGGACATACATGGCTCTGCTGTCAAGTGTTTACCCACCAGTATAATGTTGTAACTTAACTCCATGAAATAACTTTCATTTGAAACCTCTCCCACTTGCTACAGCTTCACTAACAATGTATTTCAGTGATGGGACAAAGTTCAGTTTTAGTTACAATCCAGTTCCACATATTCCAGGTGACCTGTTTTTACCTGTCCAATTCAGCCTGGTGATTCGATGGTGGAATGATCACATGGTTGAATTAGACAGGTAAAACAAGGCCATTTGGAATGTGTGGCCCTAGATTGTAACTGAAACTGAACTTTTTTCCCATCACTACGTTTCATTAGCATATCTTTCAGCCGAGCCCAACTTTCCCGCCCGCTCGCCTCGCTTGTCTACGTCACCAGCCTCTGCTTCCTTGTCGCTTCCCAACGGTAAAAGAAATGGAACGTCTCGCCTGCACAATGGGTTAGAGAGTTAACATTCTTTTTACTTTACTTTTGCAGATGCTGTTGCTCAGGCACATCCAGGTGCGAGGATGGGGGAGATCCGGATGTCGCTAAATAAAAGAATCTGTGAACTGCTTCACCAAGAGAAAAAGAAGTCCATGGACAGGCCTATGAGCCCTCTTGTTGACTTTGAGTGACTGAGGCTGCGGACGGTCTGCCCCTGAATTCACCTTCACTTTCACTTTAAAAAAAAAAAAAATATATATATATATCTGAAGGTGTGTGTGTGTGTGTGTGTGTGTGGGCGCGGGCGCGGGCACGCGTATGTGTTTGTGTGTGTGCATGTGTGCATGTGTGCCAGTGCTTTATGTGTTTCGCTTACCGGCCACAGCCACAGTTTTTTGTTTTGTTTTTGGTTTTTGGGGGGGGGGTTTTAGAATATTTCTGCATTTACATTTTAAGTACAAGTTACTGGCCAAAGTGGGAGACTGAAATTGTTACTGGCCACAGGCAAGTTTCACCAGCATTTGGCCTGTTGGCCGGTGTCGTTGTCAAGTCGTGGTTTGTGTGCGTTTCCCTGCCTGTCTGCCCCTCTGTCTCTGCATGTGTGAGCGGTGGTGTTAAAGGGTCGGTTGGTTTCATGTTTTTAATAAACCAATGTCAACAGTTGAATGAATTGAATTGATGTTTGGTCATTGTTGTAATTACACTACTTCATAAATGCCTTGTATAAAGTACGTTACAGTATATTGTGTAGTGTAATGCAATACATAAGTCAATATATGATTTAATTAATAAGCCATATACTATGGGATATAATCCAATATATGCAACAGTATACTTTACAGTATAATGCAATACATAAATCAATATATGATTCATCAATAAGCCATATATTATGGGATATAATTCAATATATGCAGTAATATACTGTACAGTATAATGCAATACATTAATCAATATATGATTCATCAATAAGCCATATATTATGGGGTATAATTCAATATATGCAGTAATATACTGTACAGTATAATGCAATACATTATTCAATATATGATTCATCAATAAGCCATATACTATGGGGTATAATTCAATATATGCAACAATATATTGTACAGTATAATACAATACATAAATCAATATATGATTTATCAATAAGTCATATACTATATGGGATATAATTCCATATATGCAACAATATATTTCACAGTATAATGCAATACATAAGTCAATATACGAAAACGGCAATAATGTCTATATTCTCGTATACCGCAAAATATATCACTTTATATTGTGCAATATACTGCTGTACAATATAAAATGATATATTGGCAAACAATATATTGTAGTATATTATAATATATTCATATGTTCATACAGGTATATTCAAAAATATATTATCCATCCGTAAGGGACAGTGGTTCCCAAACTTTTCTCCTTGCGCACCCCCTTGTACATTTCAATGTGGTTCGTGCACCACCAGATAAGATGGGGCCGTTCCTGTGATGGTTTTGTAGGCAAGGGTCAATGCCTTGTGTTTGATCAGGGCGGCTATCGGTAACCAGTGCAACTCAATAAATAGAGGAGTAACATGGGTCCTTTTGGGTTGATTGAATATCAACAGTGCCGCCGCATTCTGGATCATCTGCAGAGATTTTAGCTCACAAGCAGGTAGACCTGTCATGAGTGATTTGCAGTAGTCAACGCGGGACATGACCGTGGCCTGGACCAATCGTTGTGTAGAATATTGTGTCAGCACAGGTCTGATATTCCGTACGTTGGACATCTGGAATCAACAGGTCCGGGTGACTGAGTTGATGGAGCATGACAGCTCATCATCAATCATGACGCCAAGGTTTTTGGCGACTTTGTTTGGGGTCACGATGGTGGAGCCTATCTTGAGGTTGATGTTGTGACTTAAGCTGGGCTTACACTGTGCGACTTTTGCCCCGATTTTGCCCCGATTTGGCACTCGCACGACTTTTTGAGAGTCGGGCCGATTTCTTGCTCAATCGCAGGTCAATCGAGAGTCTTGCATCGTGCAGTGTACATGGGGTAACGACAAGCGATTTCGCCTCACGATCGTGCAATCGCAGGGTCGCAAGAAAATCAAAACGGTTTGAAATTCTGGTCGTGGCTCGTGCGTAAATTGCACAGTTAAAGCAGTGCTACGACCCGATTTGACACTTCACATGCACAAATTAATGGGGCCGTGCGATTCGCTGTTGAGCGCGACCTCATCTCCACTTCAGGTGCGCATGTTCCCTCCTCTGCAGACTAGGGAAACATGCCTGTCTCGTCGTGCGGTGGAAGCATTTCGCTCGCATCCGACTGTCGGCTCGTGTAGTGTGAGGACGTGAGTCGTGAGTTGTGAACTTTTAAACAGTGAAATTCCATCGTGCAGTGTGAGCAGAAGCTTAAGACCCACGAGTGAAAATATCTCACAGTGTATGCCCGGCTTAAGCGACTCTTCAGCTGGGATCACCAGGAGCTCTGTCTTGGCCAGGTTCAGCTGTAGATGGTGGTCCTTCATCCATGTTGACAAATTGAGCAGTGACTTGAATGTAGAAAACAACTTGGTGTCTGTAGTGTTGCTGATCTTGTCGTTGTAGTAGGTCGTCTTGGCAGCTGTTACAGAGGCGGAGAAGGAGGCTAGTAGAGATCTAAGTTTTTCGAGGTCAGATGGGTTGCGGGTTTTGCGCCATTTCCTTTCCGCCGCTCTGAGGGTGGTACGTAGAGCTCGGATGGTCTCTGTCAGCCATGGTCGCGGTTGTGAAGGTCTTGCAGGTTTAGTGACTAGTGGGCACAGGTTGTCGAGGCAAGAGGTCAGTGTGGAGCTGAGCTAATCCGTAGCAGTGTCAACATCGAGTGAGGAGAGCACGCTTGCTGAGGGCAAGGCATCTGCCACCACTGATGCAAAGCTAGTGTGTGACAGGTTGCGTAGATTCCGCCTATATGTGACCAAGGGAAGGGGGGTGGGTGTAGGGTCGGGTAGTGAGGTGGTGAAATGGAGGAATAAATGGTCTGAAACATGCATTAATGTTGTCCGCTTGGCAGTCCTTAGTCATGATCAGGTCGAGCTTGTGAGTCGGGGGGCAGCTGGCTAGTTGAATGTCAAAAGAGTTCATCAGGGCCTTGAAGTCTGTGGCGTACGGCTTGTCTAGGTGTATGTTGAAGTCGCCGAGGACAAAAAGGGGGCCGCCTAGGTCCGTGATGGAGGAGATCAGCGTATCCAATTCGTCAATAAAGTCGCCCAGTGTTCCTGGGGGACGGTAGATCACAAGTACAGACACCTTGATTGGGGCTGTGACTTTGATGGCATGGTATTCCAGGCAGCTGTAGTCGTTGGCAGGCAGCAGGGGGGCATAGCTCCAATGCTTGTTGATGGACTGTCATAGGGTTGCAGGTTCGAATCCCACCCTTACCTCTCCTTACCCATCTATGGCTGAAAGACACCTGAATCAATCCCATGCCAACACGCTTGCCAACACTCTCTCTCTCTGTCTCTGTCTCTGTCTCTGTCTCTCTCTCTCTCTCACACACACACACACACACACACACACACACACACACACACACACACACACACACACACACACACACACACACACACACACACACACACACACACACAGTAAACTACAGAGACTGAGGTAAAGAACATTTTTGAATTCATGTTAATAATTAGAAAAACATTCAGAGAGTGCACCTCTGCTCTCTGGTCAACAGAAAAACCAACGCAGTCTCACCCCAAGTAGTCAATTTCTGACTACCTTGGACCAGACTGCAATTTTTGACGTCTTGGGTATTCCTTCCATGTCACATTTTGACTATGTGGCCTAACCCTAAACCTATTCCTAAACCTAACCTCAATGACGTTATGCTGCCACAAGGGGACGCCTTTGAGGACATAGTCAAAATGTGACGTGGAAGGAATACCCAAGACGTCAAAAATTGCAGTCTGGTCAAAGGTACTCAGATATTGACTATTTGGGGTGAGACTGTGTAGGAAAAACACATGTACAGCGAATGTACAAACAAATTTACTATCTCATAACTTCCCTGGCGGAGGTAATAAGCGTATCTAGTGATAGGAAATGTTGGTCTTTACTTGTGCTCGGTTGAGCTTCTATTGCTATTTGAAAGTACAACAGTGCATGAATCTATTATGGATGCTAAAATAAGACTGTTGATATGAATATCTGTGAACTATCCTGATGCTACAAAGTATACATTGTAATTTCCACTGTTGTTGTAGGCCCATGTTTTTCTAAGCATCCATTGTATTCTCCTACCAGAATTGATACATCATATTATGCATATTTACTAGGCCCGTAACGGTGCACTGTATTCGTAACGAACCGAACCAAAATGGCCTTCGGTACGGTACGGTGCTGTACCGAACGGTAGAGTTAGAGTGAGAGAGTAAAGAGAGTAAAATGTTATATGTTTATGAAATTTGGTGCATTGCCACCTTGGCTACATGTTCCTGTCAAAGTAGCTGATTGAATTTCTACCGATCAGAAATGAACCTAATGTGACCTATATTGTTGGAAAGCTTAGATTCTCCTCTTCCAAATGGTATGCATAACATCAAGAGCAGACATCCACATTTTCATGCATGGATATCATAGGACTCATTAAAGGACCAGTTTGGTCAATTTCAACATGCAGTTGTAATGCTCACACTACCCTGGACTTGTCAGTACCTGAGGTTTTTTTTCCCTTCTTCTTCAGCCTTTTCCGAGATCTTGGTCATTGTAATGGGGGCAGCTCTTTGTTTACATTTCATAAAAACATTTTTATTTATTCCCAAAAACATCCGAAAGGTTATACAACATCAGCAGACAACTAGCAAACAGCGGCATCTCATGGGAAAATATTTGGAGTAGACCTATGTTAATTTAAAAAAAAATGTAAACAAACGCTGCCCACATTACAATAGCTCATATCTCGGAAAGGGCTTAGCCGAAAAATGTGGCATCACCGGGTACTGACAAGTCCAGGGTAGAGTGAGCAATACAACAGCACATTGAAATTGACCAAACTGGTCCTTTAAGGGTGGTAGTCAAATGTTTAGTATAGATTTTACTCCATTCTGGCCATAGATCTGAAAAATGCTAAATGCAATGTATTGTAATGTCAAGTCAAGTCAAGTCAAGTAGGTTTTATTGTCAATTTCTTTACATGCACTGGTCATACAAAGAATTTGAAATTACATTTCTTGCTTTCCCATACAGACATAGACTAATCTAGGTAAGGACATAGACAGTATAGACGTAGACAGTACTTATACATGGACATAAGACAGTATGGACATAGACAGTGCTCATACAGACATTTAACCCTGTGAAACCTGAACCATGAAAGCAATGAGAGAAAATTATATTTTTTTGGAATTTGCTTCAATATTGGTCCCTTATAAGAAATGTAAAAAAAAAAAATCAAAATTTTGTTAAGGTCACTGAGATATTTGATGCATCATATATGATGCATCAGGCTTTAAAGGGAATGAAAATTCCAATTTCATGACCATTGAAAAAATACTTTTAATGCATTTGCATCTTTTTTTTAATTTAAAAAAGTTGTCAGACAATTTAATTTGAGGATTATCTTTAAATATTTAGTGAGATCCTGCCATTTTTTTAAGCCTATCCTTGTTTTAGCAGGACCATATTTTACATTTCCCACAGCCTGGTTGGGTAATTTTTTAAAATCTATGTAAAAACATAGCTGATCGAATGCTTAACAACCTATTTATGAGTGTAATATAGATCATTATTCATTTTTTATGTGTAATTTGAATATATGGGTCCATTACTACAATTGGACCATTTCTCCATTCACTTCAATGCATTTTTTACGAGATCATAATTTCAACATTTAGCATTACATTTTCAAAATCGCAAGTAAAACGTGTTTCTTAAGGCAATATCTTTGTCTTGAAGTAAAACAACTTGTGTGTTTTGTTAAACGATCGTCGTGGTATGCTTTGTAAGTTTCCCTATGGAGCAAATGCATTGATGGCTGACTTCCTGCCACCGCCGGATGGTGCTTATATGTCTCATCAGTTTTAGCACGATCTCTCTGCAACACGGTGTAAAAATATAAACTCTTCCTTGATTAATTGCACAAAGCAAGTGTTCAAATTAAAGGATGTGGAGTTATATTTCGGAAATTTGTACACAAACCTTTTGCAATTTGTCGATATCTCAGCGTCGGTCAGGGAAACCGCTTCTACTCCATTTTTGCATTTTTCGCCGAGCTGTGATCAACTTGTTGTTGACCGCTGCTCTCTTGTGGCGGTTTCCGCGTACTGCAGGACGTTTGGAAATGACACGCAGGATGTTTTTGAGATGGATTTTTTTTTGTGTCAGCGTGGAGAGGGCTTTGAATTTGATGCATCATAGATGATGCATCCGGCGCGATAGGGTTAAAGTGCAAGACTGGACAACAGAAGACTTGTAGAGAACATGTATTCTCTATGAATACATTCCATATTTCCTTTGATCAATATCAAATTGCTTGTTTGTTATATGCATTAATTCCAAAAAGCAATGTCACGATACAATGATTTTTAACTAGAACTAAAATTGAGCCATAATAAGATAAGCCAAATTGCAAGAAAAAGTATGGTGGGGGAAAGTGTACTGTATTTACCTACTGGGGTATTGTCCACCGACAAGGTTTCTTCAGGCATCTCTGTCCTGTGCAAGTCTGTTCGGTTGTTCCCAAGTGTAGCCTTCCCTATTGTAGTCTGCCTGTAGATCACGACGGCATGTGTTTATTGTCTCCTCTTTCCTTGTGGATGTCATGTGAGGGCTTGCCTAGTGGTGTTGGAGGTTGGCTTTTGCAGAGGCCAGTCCATCTCCAACATTCTTCATCTAGTGGTTGTTGACCTGTTCGGCGCCAGAGCTCTTCATTGCTGATGGTTTCTGGCCAGGGGATGCGAAGAACATATCTCAGTCAGTTGTTGATGAATGTCTGGGTCTTTGTGGTGATTGCCAATGTGATTCTCCAGATTTCAAATTTCAACAGTAAAACTGACTTCACATTGGAGTTGAAGAGTCTGGTCTTGGTGTTGATGGGCATATCTTGCACTTCCAAATGTTCCTCAGCTGGTTGAAAGCTGCTCTTGCCTTGCCTATTCTCATTTTTACATCGACATCTGTGCCTCCATGTCTTTGTCAATGTTGCTGCCGAGATATGTGAAATGATTCACTTTTTCCAGTGCTTCTCCTTCTCCTCGGTGGATAGGTGCTTGATTGCTGGAGTTGATTCTCAGGGTCTTCATCTGTCGTCTGTGGATGTTAAGGCCAGCCTTTACTGAGTTCTCAGCTACACCAGTGGTCTTATCTTGCATTTGCTGGTGAGTGTGGGAAAGTAATGCAAGATCGTCAGAAAAGTCCATGTCGTCCAGCTGTTTCCATAGAGTCCACTGTATCCCATTTCATCGTTCTGCTGTTGAGGTCTTCATCGCCCAGTCCATTACCAGCAGGAACAGAGTAGGTGACAACAAGCATCCCTGTCTAACCCCTTTTCTAACCTGGAAGGCTTCTGTGAGGTGTTGTTCTTGTCCATGAACTACTATTCGTTAGATGATGTTGGTAATCTTCCTTGGAATTCCATAGTGCCTAAGTAGTTTCCACAGGGTCCCTCTGTCCACGCTGTCGAATGCCTTCTTATAATCGCCAAAGTTGTTGTATAAGGGTGCATTCCACTCCACTGACTGCTCTACAATGATTCTGAGTGTAGCGATTTGGTCTGTGCAAGATCATTATTTTCTGAAGCCGGCCTGTTGGTCAAGAAGCTGTGTATCTATTGAGTCTTTGATTTTATTTAAGATGATTCTGTAAAACACTTTGCTTGGAATAGACAGCAGTATTATCTCTCAATAGTTATTACAGTTGCTGAGGTCTCCTTTCTTTGGTGACTTGATGAGGTATCTTTCCTTCCATTCTGTTGGTATCTGGTCTTCTTCCCAAACTTCCTTGAAGAGTGGTTGAAGTAGGTTAGTTGTGATTTCCACATCTGCTGTCAGTGCCTCTGCAGGGATATTGTTTGGGCCAGTCACTTTTCCGCCCTTCAACTGTCTAATGGCCTTGTAGATCTAATTTGTGGTGGGTTTGCTGCAAGGAGGGGGGGTACCCTAAACTTTTCAGTGGTAGTGTATGAATCAACAACAAAACATCAAAGATATCAATATTGAAGAATATTAATTCTTTTCATTTTATTTGCAGACTGTTGAAGAGTGATGCGGCAGTGGAAGCCTGTGAGTATCTGACTTCACTTCTGGATAGAAACCCCTTACTCCTGACAGAGCTGGACCTGAATTGGATGACACCAGGAGACTCAGGAGTGAAGCAGCTCTGTGCTCTACTGGAGGATTCACGCTGCAGAGTCGAGACACTCAGGTTAATGATTTCAAAATGTAAGGTACATGAGAGGTTTTCAAGTAGCCTATGTTTATTGGTGGTGTTTTCAACATGATTCCGGTTCTTAGTTGCTGATAGTGTGCAGTCAGGCTGGACACTACAAAGACAAAACTCATGGACCTCATATGTCACTTGCTATTGACAGTGAAATCTCTGGATTTGCCATGTTTAATGACATTGATTGTACTATTGTATTCAGGTGTATAATTTGAAAGTTCTTGTTGTTTTCTTTTACATAATAGTGCTTATCACCTGGTAAATAGAAAGAATGTCTTCTGATTGGCTGAGCAGGTGTCTATTTTCCCACAATAACGGGACACCTATGAAGTCGTGTGTGTGTGTGTGCGTCTAATTAGTTGTGCATGCAATATTAGTTTGGAATGCTCACAATATTTAAGTGAAAACCCTGTAGAAATCATGCGGAAGATATACCTTCAGCATTCCAAATGAAGATTCAATGCACAACTAAGTTAGGCGCATGCCCGCTTGCGAGAGAGACGCGTTTAAGGTTGGTCAATGGACTCTGGTGCACTTGGCTTGGCAGTTAACACACCTCGACGGCCACCATCCTGTAGCCTTTTTAAGACAGTCTAACATAGGCAAATAGCTATTCATACGCAGAAGATAAGGGATATAACGGCAACCACGTTTTTTCCACAGAGACAGCAAGGCCATGCAGCAAGATCACCGGCAAGGCTCGCCGAAATGTCACAACTTTAAATAGCCTATGAATGAACGTAAATTGCAATCGAAATGGCAGACAACTAAACAAATCATAGCCTAGCAAGGAATGACCCCAGAATCACAGAATTGTTGAAATAAAATCTAGCAAAATGATCTGCCTGCAAACATTGTTGTTTGAAGGTAGGAAGTGGTGCCCATAGCAACGAACCAAGCACAGTGGTTAATCTACTTTCTCACAAAGCCTTAGATTAGTGGTTCTCAAGCTTTTTGAACAAATTCTCCCTCGGCCTCATCACAAGCCTCCCAACACTTCCTTGACCTCATCATAACGTCGATAAAGCCCACCCTCGGGTATTAAAAAAATTAAATGGACAAATGCCCCTCAATGGCAATTAAGCACCTCCCCCTCTCAGCTGTATCCTTCCGTGGATGATACAGCAGGAAACAATAGTAAATCCAGTGAGTCCACATGAAGGCGGAGAAACGGTTTTGGCTATACACTTTTTTGCTTCCAACAACAGACATCAGTAAACATACAAACTGGAATGTTCTTCCTAATAGGGCCCAGACAGTGTAACCCATTATTATTGCTATCCACTATGTAACAACAGTGATTCATTGTAAATGAATGCTGGGAGGACAAGTGAAAGGTCCAACAAATGTTCAATTCAATTCAGTACATTGGGACCATGTACAATTAAAACATATATGTTGCCATTTAAGGCTGGTTTTCATCTGCTGTCCCTGATAGAATATTAAACATAAAGTAAAAAAAAAAAAATACAATAATATAAAATAATATAGAAAATCCATAAAAAACACAAGAATACATGTATACAGATAAAAACAATAAACAAATAACTTATATGGCAAGCTTTTAGAACTTGTTAATTTGTGCTTAAAGTGATATCATCATCATCATCATCAGTGATATTCAAACTAAAACATGTGTACTGTACTGTATGTAGGCTATCTACAGGCATAGTGTAATGCAGTGGTTCCCAACCTTTTTCTTAAGGGACCCATGTTTTTACTATTGTAAGCTTTGGTGACCCAACCACGCGAACGCCCGCACGAGGAGGAGTTTCCTACGAAAACTAATTTTAGTTATTTTATTCCTCAATTCGTCTTTGGTCAAATATAGAATAAATGTTTAATGTAGCACTTACAATTTGCTGCTTCTATGCATTTATTAGTTAAATGATTTGTCTTTTATTCAACATGGGATATATATATTTAAAATGAAACCCCTTAAAAACAAGAGGACTCCGCGACCCCCTGTGGATCTTTGGCGACCCATAAGGTGGGTCCCGACCCATAGGTTGGGAACCACTGGTGTAATGTTTCTTGACATGATTGCCTAACTCATAAACAGCCTCAATAAAATATGTATTAAAATACCTGCAATTGAGCCATTGTCTTTAATTAAGTCACCTTGAGATTTAAGTTGTATGTCTTCAAATGGACGTCCTCGTCACCCAGTGATAACAGTAAGACATTTTCAACAGAAAGCATGTGCAAAAAACAATTGTAGTAGCTAACTTTAGCAGCTAATTTGGACACATAAAATTACTCCAGTTCGGTTGAAACACAACTACTAACATCTACAGCATCGCTATAACTGGAAACCACGCAGGTAATACTTACAATTTTCATCCGCGCACACCACAAACAAACACAAAGTAGGCAGACGGCACGTTTCTTCAGACCTACTCCCAAAAACTGCTGTGAAATAATGGCTGTGTTAAGGATTCTGAAAATGTCTACATAAGTCCAACCTGTAGAGGGCGCTGTTTCCACTGTAAGTCTATTGCCTTTGAAACACTAAATATGTACTGCATTGATTGAATATATACATAGATGAAATTATTTTTAAAAACTTCCAGCTAAGCACAGCTTCCCCGTCGCCTAGCAACATGTCAACTGATGATGACAGTGGACATTACCACATGCTGGCAAAGGAGTTTTAGTTTCTGTCAGACGACAATGACTGTTATTTTTTCATCAGTTTGTTTTCTAATATCGATCGTCATGGCCCGTCCCAGCTGTCCCAACAAGGGTGATTTTTTTTTCACTGCAGCACTATGCACAAAGCAAATTGTAGAATCATTTTAGTAGTTAATGTCTTTAGACTACACAGGAGTATAGAAAGTGTTACAGAAAATAAATGGCAATTACTTTTTTTTATAATTTTTATTTGTAAGGCCTTCCCTTTCTTCTGCATGCCAGCAGGCACAAATCAGTCCCCCCAGGAAATCGCGATGTTGCGATCGCGTCGTTTTTCGCAACTTCAATGAATTCCCGCGAATTCTGCGCGAGAGCGCAACTTAAACCAATCACCGCGATTTCCCGCAACTTTGAACACTTTGAACCAATCCATGTTGCGCTGACTTCACTGACGTCGACAAACTTCCTTTCAAAAAGGATAATTCAATAAAAAATACAATAAAAAGTAACCTAGCAATCAGTCGCAGCACTTTACTATGCATGTACAAGTTGTCGGTGAGGGGAAAAAAACTAATAAATACGAATGTAGGACGCCATGTTCTCATTGCGCGTCTGCTCGCATGGTCACAGGAGGGAAAATGTATGACTAGTCTGGCATAACCAATAGGCCTACATTTTTAAAATGTGCTAGGCCTACATAAATATATAATTAACCCTTCATGACAGTCGTCTAGGCCTACATTACGCCAAGTATAGGGCTCCTACAACAAGATGTTTTCTTTTTTCTAAAGCGGTCCATCTGCTGGACCACTTTGGTGTTTGACTTGTGCGCATACAGAAGGCAACAGGGTCATTTCACGTGAAATCAGACGCTTTGGGACCCGACCGACCCGGATTTCAATCATACTTGGTGTGCCTTTTTAGTAGCAAGGTAGCACCCCAGAACTGCATTGGTTTGAATCTGACACTAATATTAAGGGAGAAACAGACTAGGAAAGGTTCACATGTGAGGGTAGGACACTATACATTCAGCCTTGAATATATCAGTCAGTGTTAGTCACAAAAAGATGCCTGTGGTATTGTTTGAAAGCTCTTTTCTGGCTCTACATATTACACAATCAGCTTGGAATACAACAACTCTCAGAATATGAATTATGATAAATTGAAAAATTAAAAATTGATTATCTAAAAAAACTATATTTTAAAATGGCCAGTTCCTTGTCCAAACGTAGCCGGCAATGTCATTAGCAACACCTCAAATGCTGGTGTTCGGTTCTTTATTCATTTCAGAGAGAATTTGACTCACAAATATGGCATCATACAGACCACTTACTAATAATATGGTAATACCATAGTAGCATCACATGACAAAACAAAAACAAAACAAAAATGGTCAGTTTCCATGGTCCCAGGTTTCAGAAACTAAGGCAGATGTCAATTTATACACACCAAATGATGATATGTGAATGTTTGAACATGCCTTCTCTGTGTACCTGTGTCATCTTCCCTTTACCGTACTTTAAAGAGATGATCAATGGCTACACTCTCATTTTGTACTCTACCAGTGCATTTGAAGCAGCAGCTGTGTCTTTTGTAGATAATGTATAAGTACGTCCCGTTGCAGTTATAGGTTCCACTACCAGAAGCACATCCTGATGATCCATGACAAGTCTATCTGGTCTGAAGGGAAAAGTGAAGGATGGAGATGGTCCATGAGGATGCAAGAAGTTCAGTTTCACCTCTCCAGTGCTCGGCATACATTCCTCAACACATGCTAGCCACCAGTTGCCATCATATACAGCTACAACATACCCTTTGATGCTTGAAAATGTAACACATTCCTTTACTGAGCTCACTCTTTCAACTCTGCCTTCTCTGAATGCTGAAAATGGCCTAACTTCCACTGTGTCCATTGACAATGGGCAGAAGCTGTGTAGTTTTTGAGTACCTGCAATAGTTATTGCAGATTCCAACCTTTTCAACAGGTTCTCAGCTTCATGATGGTACATCTCTGTTGTGGCAAACTGGCAATGGATGTTCTTGAGAGAGATGCACCATCATGAAGCTGAGAACCTGTTTCCTGGTGAACCAGAAGCTATGTGTTGACGCCCAGGGGGCTGGGCTACTGGTTCACCAGGAAAGAGAACCTGTTGAAGAGGTTGGAATCTGCAAGAACTATTCCAGGTACTCAAAAACTACACAGCTTCTGCCCATTGTCAATGGACATTAGGCCATTTTCCGCATTCAGAGAAGGAGTTGAAAGAGTGAGCTCAGTAAAGGAATGTGTTACATTTTCAAGCATAAAAGGGTATGTTGTAGCTGTATATGATGGCAACTGGTGGCTAGCATGTGTTGAGGAATGTATGCTGCTGAGCACTGGAGAGGTGAAACTGAACTTCCTGCATCCTCATGGACCATCTCCATCCTTCACTTTTCCCTTCAGACCAGATAGACTTGTCATGGATCATCAGGATGTGCTTCTGGTAGTGGAACCTAACTGCAATGGGACGTACTTATACATTATCTACAAAAGACACAGCTCCTGCTTCAAATGCACTGGTAGAGTACAAAATGAAAGTGTAGCCATTGATTATCTCTTTAAAGTACGGTAAAGGGAAGATGACACAGGTACACAGAGAAGGAATGTTCAAACATTCACATATCATCATTTGGTATGTATAAATGGACATCTGCCTTAGTTTCTGAAACCTGGGACCATGGAAACTGACCATTTTTTTTGTTTTTGTTTTGTCATGTGATGCTACTATGGTATTACCATATTATTAGTAAGTGGTCTGTATGATGCCATATTTGTGAGTCAAATTCTCTCTGAAATGAATAAAGAACCGAACACCAGCATTTGAGGTGTTGCTAATGACATTGCCGGCTACGTTTGGACAAGGAACTGGCCATTTTAAAATATAGTTTTTTTAGATATTCAATTTTTAATTTTTCAATTTATCATAATTCATATTCTGAGAGTTGTTGTATTCCAAGCTGATTGTGTAATATGTAGAGCCAGAAAAGAGCTTTCAAACAATACCACAGGCATCTTTTTGTGACTAACACTGACTGATATATTCAAGGCTGAATGTATAGTGTCCTACCCTCACATGTGAACCTTTCCTAGTCTGTTTCTCCCTTAATATTAGTGTCAGATTCAAACCAATGCAGTTCTGGGGTGCTACCTTGCTACTAAAAAGGCACACCAAGTATGATTGAAATCCGGGTCGGTCGGGTCCCAAAGCGTCTGATTTCACGTGAAATGACCCACATTTTCCCTCCGAATTGAGATGCGCAAATGCCTTGTCCACAACAAAGGAGTAATTTCCATCCTTCATTGTGAATGCTGCGTGCGTGCCTGGCCGATATAGTAATCTCTTTCGCGCAAATTGGGCTATGGCTGGATAAGAGCACTTGGTGACCGCGGAGACCGTGTCGTCAAATCACTTTCGTTTAACCTGGCGCGGTCAAACGGGCAAGAAACACTGAACATGAATAAAACCAGAGCAGACACGTTGGAAAGCTGTGGGAGTAAGTTGGAAAACTACTTTCTGTCTCTCCCTCTCCTTCTCTCTTCCTTGTGCGATTGACAGTATTGATTGACAGCTGAGACCTCCGTTCTGCAGGCGACGTGGTGTTTTATAGCCTAGATAACAATCTCGTCGTCTTTTATATTCACAAGAGCACCAAAATTAATATAATTTCTGAACATTATTCAGCAAGCACCCTTCACAACAGGAAATCTGTGAACTCCATCCTCGTTACATTGAATGATGATCATCAGCCGTTAATTTAAAGCCGGCTGACGGCGCGGGAGAACAACAAAAAAAAACCTATAGGCCTATGCCTTCTTTCGAAAGCGACCCCTCCCTCTGCTTTTATTTGTGTTGCTTTTGACAAGCTTGAAAATTAAACGCCGACACACTCAGGCAGGCTATGTGTAGCAGACGACTCACATTAACCAGGATTTCAGTCACAAGAGTTCCTGTCACCACGTAGCCTACCCTCTTCAACTGGGTGGACATGCCCAATTCAGCCCGCCTACTTCTAGTTAATTATGTAGGCCTATCCACTGTTTAAGTCAGGAATGGATATCGACATGATACGAAGTTTGTATGCTTACAATTAGAAACGGTGATGACATTTAAAACAGAGCCAAACGGCCATAAACAGCATTGTAATGAAGGGTCTCGTAATGGCAGCATGAAAGAGATGGAACTCTTCACGGCATTCTGGCTAAAAACTCGCCCTGGCCGCTTCCCTGCTTTGCTTAAGGACCAAAATTATAATATAAAAATGGAAATAATATAAAAACACCAGAGGACTGGAATGTGGCAGTGTTCTTTACTTTCAAGCGTGGGGAAACACATTAAAAATCGCAACAAAAATCGCACCTTTCACTTCATGCCGCAACAAAATCGCAACAACACAGTAAGAAGCTCCGCAACTTTTATCGCGATTTTCTGGAAATCCTCGTGCACCATCCGACCGCGATTTTTTGAGAAAATGCCCGCGATTTCCTGGTGGGACTGACCAAAAAAAAAAAAAGAGAAATATAAGCAACCTATTGGGGAGGTACAGAGGATGGTGTTATAGGTGAAGTAAATGAAGTAAAGGAGAGGGATAAAGTGTCAAAGCAAACGACTATGGGTGGTCTGAATGCAAAGTTTCAAAAAGTAAAGAGGGTGTGCTGGGCCCAGCCTCATATCTTGTCAGTTCGTCGGTGTTAACGAGGGGCAACTTTATTTTTGCTTATATAACCCCCTGACAACCCATTAATCAATATTTTGGCTGTTGCCACCCTCGAAACTTGCACATTGATTATAAAAATTACAACAAAAAATAGCCGACCGAGTGACGTCACGTCAATGAAAAGGGGGCAGAATGCAACTAGCGCGCACATGCTACTTGGAGCCGTCAGCTTTGAAAAAAGTGGGATCACATGTTGTGTACATGCAAAAAACATATATATTTCCCTCAAACTTTCAGAAGTGCTCTTTTTTCGCTGTTAGTGTTCGGTTGTCTTTCCTTCATTATGCAATGAGAGAGACAAAAAGAGGACAGGTCTATTCCCTCAAAGCAATAGAGCAATGAGGTGAAGGGGGTAGATGAATTCGCCAAAAAACTACAGCTCCAGGCCACTTTATTAGAATAGCATGAAAAAGTTGATTTATTTCCATAATTCCATCAATAATGTTAAACTGTCATGGATTATAGATTCATGGTCCAGTTTTTTTAACTATTCCAATCATTCAATTGTTTTGCATATTTTGGGCTTCCAGCTCAAAAAAATCCATGAATTGGGGAATTTGCATCATTAGAATATTGTGATAAAATCACATGTTTCTTCAGCAAAATTCAGGTCACATCAAATCAATTGAAATTTGGTACTATCTACATATCATGCGACGTTCAATACTTGGTTGGTTGTCTCTCTGTCTTAATAATGCCATGATGTGTTTAACATTGAAGTCAATGGCAGAAACAGTACATGGAAGTTATGGAAGCCCAGATATCCTTGATGCTTTGCTGTCAGCTGTTCTTGTTTGTTGACCTGGTGACCCACCCTTCACTCTTCAATATACCCTGTAGATTTCCATGCCACGTTTTGGTGTTAACTCACCAGTTTAATTCTAACTTAGCAGAAATAAAACCCCATTTATTTTCAATGCGGTACTTCCCAGAATGACTCATCACTAGACACATTACGTTTGTGGCATGACCATTCGATGGTAAAGCTTTTCATTTTACACCAGAACATTCCTTTAACAAACACACCCCAATAAAACTTTAAACCATTGTCAAAACCATGCTGAAAACCATGAATTACCATGATCCATGGTTAGTCAGGAACCACGCTTTTCATGGATACCCCCCCCCCCCCCCAAAAAAAAAAACAAAACAAATAAACAAACAAAAAAACACAAAAAACATGGAGAAGCCATCGTAATACTATGGTTGGTTCAGAGCAGGGCTTGAAAACGAAATTATTTTTCAAACGTTCCGTTCCGAACGGTTCAGGCAAGTTTCAATTTAACGTTTTCGTTCCTGCAATCGTTCCCCCACAAAAATATCGTTCCTGAACCGGTTCGGAACGAAAAATAACGTTCGTTCTTAACGTTCCTGCAGTGTTTAACGGCCATATTAAGTCTATTTTCGTGGACTTTATCTTAGAATAGAAGTACTCATTATTTCCCCTTGATTTACACAGCTATTCTCAAAAATAATAACACACCCAAAAACACTCAGATGGGCTATCCATCCTGGCAGATTTAACCGGATGCCTATAATTCTTATCAAAAGTAGCCTATGCCAGCCCAGTAGCGGTGGGTGGATGTTGATTAGGGAGGCACAATACAGCCAGAGAGAGTTTAAAAAAAATAGCCAGAGAGAGTTCCTAAAAAAATCTCTGGAATAGCGCAGGTAAACGTCAGCATAATAAGAGGTGTCGATAGGCATGGATTTCAGTTCTTGCCTAGCTCTATTTAATAGGCCATGATGAGGTTTGCAGCAAGTGAAACGTGTAAGTAAAAGGGACACAGTTTGCTCCACAAAAAAATCTGCAAAATGTGCACGATGCAAGGGGTCACTAGTTCTAGAGAAGGGACAGGTTGCATAGTCTGAAACCTCGGATATGCTCTCAGATATCGGCTACCAACCATTCCAGTGCAAATCCATCACCACAAAACCGGAGACCTTTTGTTGCCTAACAGACAAGCGTCACAAAATAGTAAGAGTTTCCACGTAGTCCATCCCATCAGCCCAGCCCTCTGCACGACAGAAGAGAATAATAACTTAAACAACAAATGCGCTGTCTTTCTCTATCCCTGCTTGTTGTCACACGCGACCTACTGTTATTCGTGATGACAGCCAGGAAATATTGTGCAATACTGAGGAAACCATCGAAACATTGAGCGGGCCAGCTAACGTCAGCTAGCGTCTGTCCATCTGCCACGAATGACTTTATACTCATGAACGACCATCCGGGTACTTTGCTCTTAAATTTGCGTTACGCCCCTTTATGGGTGAAAACAAACCGAATGTCTCATTGACTTACATGCTAAATCGGCTAGCCTAAATGAACACATTCCATGCTTCAGCCACGGCTGTTTGGCTATATTATTTGAACAGCCGGCAACACAACACGTTTTCGGCATGTTGTGCGTGAACAACGATAGTCTACAGGTCCGTATCTTACGTTTATTAAACCCCAACATCACCAATTGACTTGCATGGGTTGTTTTCCCCCATAAATGGGCGTAACGCACATGGAAAACGTCACGCCGTTCATGAGTATCCCGCATTGACCACAACAACAGATAAATAAGACGTCCTTGATAACAGCACATAAAACACCAGCTCTCACCTCTCTTCTCTACAACCGACAGTAGGATACGCTGCGCACAACAAAAGCACTTCAGTAACTTTACCACAACATAATTTGCCATAACCGCATTGAACATCGAGGCACTCGGCGGTGCCATTACAAGTAGTAAGCTAAACATGACTTACCCACCAGTTGCCTCTCGAGAGCACTCTGCGAATTAGGTTCATCAAATCGCCTATCCAATTCCTTTGCAAATCTTAGACTGTATGGTCCAAATACTCTGTCCCTGTAGGAATCCCAACACCGATCTCAAGACATGTTCTCTTTTGCTCTCCATGGTGTCAATATAAAACTCTGTACTGTCCGTGAATGAGACTGAAGAACAGCGCGGGTAAAGTGTCATTTCTCTTATAAAAACTTATTTGATATTGGTGGTCAAAAACTTTAGGGCGGGTTTATTAGAGTCAACTTCCAATCACTACGAGAAAGCCAGGAGAACAGAGACAGTTTAGTTCTAGTTTCCTATCAAATTCTCTGAGGAGAAGCACATCCTAAATTTACCCAGGAAGTTTCTCCATACAATGCACAGTCGCACTCTGATTGGCCAATGCTCCTCAATATTTTATCAATCGGCGGCAAGAGCTCAGGTGAAGCAAAATGCTGTTGCTGTAGGCCTATGCATGTTTCCCCTCATACACCTCAGTAGCAGTGTTGCCAGATGTGTCTGACCAAATCCCGCCCAAAAGGTTCTCAAAAACCGCCAAAATGCGCTAAATTCCGCCCAAATTCAACAAATTACATTGACTTCTATGGGCCCAAAACGGCTTAAAAACCCGCCAAATAGCCAAATTTTCCCGTTTTTGCCCGCCGACGCTCATCCCAAGTAGCCCAATTGGGCGGGCACCCGCCCAATCTGGCAACACTGCTCCGAACTAAAAGACTGCTCGTCGCCATGGTTACTCCTCAAACAAAATCGTGCACTTGTATGAAATATAGAGAACAAAAAAAAAAACGTTATTAACCGGTTTGTGGATTTCAGAATAACGTTTTTGTTCCGGAACACTTGAAGACCATTTCGTTTTCGTTTCCGTTTCCGTTCCTTGTAAAATTCCATAAAAATTTGTTTGTTTTCGGTTTTCGTTTTCGTTCCTTGAACCGGTTCGGAGCCCTGGTTCAGAGTACTTAGAGTAACCATAGCATACTATGGTAAAACCACGGTTACTACAGTAAAACCATGATTGATTTTCGTAAGGGCTTCGCCTTTGGACTAATCAGGACTCTTATTGCACAAAAAAATAAATATTATCCTCAAACAGATGTTGCCATGAATGTGTTCTCATTATGCATGTCTTCGTCAGTCTCAGCCATGTGCATAGACTGGATTTAACATCAGTGGACTAAGTAAAAGAAGGGCAAGATGGCTTGCGAAATACTGCTCAATATCAGCAGTTAAATAGGTAGCATGCTCATCAGGAAAATATCACATTTCCTGTATCCCTGAAAGTGCATCCCCATAACAAGATGCTCTTGTATGTCAAAATAGTGGTCAGATTATTATTAAGATTTGCTTCCTATGGTGTGTGTTTGTGTGTGTGTGTGTGAACATGCATGTTTATCTGTGTTACCGTGTTCTACTCTCTCTCTCTCTCTCTCTCTCTCTCTCTCTCTCTCTCTCTCTCTCTCTCTCTCTCTCTCTCTCTCCCTCACTAGGCTTGACAACTGCAGTGTAACAGAAGAAGGTTGTGCTGCTCTGGCTTCAGCTCTGGCATCAAAACCCTCATCACACCTGACAGAGCTGCATCTGTATAGTAATGAACTGGGAGACTCTGGTGTGAAGCAGATCTCTACTCTACTCAGGAATCCAGACTGTAAACTACAGACACTGTGGTAAGTAAATAGACAACAAGTGTGTGATGACAGCTAACATGAGAAACAGTCAGGTTCTGATCAGGGCTTGACCTTTCCCCCTGGCAACAGACCAAATGCTGGTAAACCTTGGCTGTGGCTAGTAATACTTCCAATGTCACAAGGCAATTTGGCTGGCAGCTTATTCCTTGTTATGACATATGCATCAAAGTAGCCTATATTCTCAGTTCAAGATTTGACTTCAAGAAAAAGCTCAGTAACTCAGTTTCTATTCGCTTTTACTTCCATGTAGAAAGCTACAGTATACAATCATCTTGCTTTAGTGCCTCATATCCTGAGGTTAGACATACACTATCATGATAAATAGAAGAAAAAAAAACAAGAGTGGCTAGTGGAATAGCTGAATGGCTATTGACTCGGGGTAAAAAAGTTAATGTCAAGCCCTGGTTCTGATACTGATAGACTTATTCTCGTTCTCTCTCTCTCCCTCTCTCTCTCGTGTGTGTGTGTGTGTGTGTGTGTGTGTGTGTGTGTGTGTGTGTGTGTGTGTGTGTGTGTGTGTGTGTGTGTGTGTGTGTGTGTGTGTGTGTGTGTGTGTGTGTGTGTGTGTGTGTGTGTTTGGTATTCAAATGTTTAAAAGGTATTCACTTGTAATAGGGGGATATTGTGCTGCCCTACAAAGGCAAAGCGCTGTAACTACATATTTTGTCGAAATTGAGTTTAGACTGAAAATGTTCTTCCTTACATGTTCAAATTTTCCCAATTTAGAGACATTGGTAGGTCAAATTTGCATTAACTACAATATACAACCTAATACCAAGGCATTTTTCTCAGTTTAAGTGTAGGCATAGTAACTGCTCTTTGCCTTTGTAGAGCAGTGTGCTTGAGTGGGGTTTGCATCTTCACTCCTTCTCTCTCTCTCTCCAGGCTTAACTCCTGCAGTATAAGAGAAGAGGGCTGTGCTGATCTGGCTTCAACTCTGACATCAAACCCATCACACCTGAGAGAGCTGCATCTGGATAGTAATAAAGTGGGAGACTCTGGTGCGAAGCAGATATCTGCTGTACTCAGCCATCCAGGCTGTAAACTACAGTCACTGTGGTAAGTAAAGAGACAAAAAGTCTGTGATTACTAGTGGTGGGCATAGATTGTTGTTTTTTAATCTAGATTTTTGTGACTAGAATCAGATGCAATCTAGATGAATCTGGTAACATTTGGATAAAAAAGGCGGCTGCTCCTTTACACGTCAACTTCCAATAAAAAACAGTTTTTTCTCCTTTTGAAAATCTGACGGTCACCCCAAGTTGAACTCACATGCAAGGCTTCTTAGTGGTGTTTCAACTCGCCCGGCTGTGTTTCCCAATTGACATAAACAATGCATAGCCACGAGTGAATAACGAAAGCCTGTCTGTGTTGTTACATTGAAAGAAGGCGTTGCCCACATGGGTTTATGACGACACATTTTTCTAAAAATATGTAGAGTATTTTTTTCTGCTTGTTTTCAAACCAAGCAACGCCTGGCGGACCGAAACCTAGCTTAGCCTAGCTATCATCTGGTTGCTACTCTCAGATACACACAGAGCACACAGCCAGTTTACATACAACCTCCCCACTCTAGTCGATCCATGCCTGCAGTTCGCCAGGGGTCGCTGTCGAGAGAGCATAGCCCAGAACGGAGCCTGCACGCCTCCGTTGGTACCCCTATAGTGCAGTACCACCCGTGGAAATGGCGAGTCGATAACCTTTAGGATCTCTCTGCAGAGCGGGAGGAGGGAGCCAATCAGAGACGGATATCCACGAGAAACCCGGAAAGCCCTCTTTTTTGTCCACAAGCCACCCTGCTAGCTTGCAAAATCGGCTTGAAACAAAGCAACTAGAGCGTTTTTTTAAACAGGACCAACGCCAGTGTTTCCCACAGAATTTTTGGAAACTATGGGGGCAGCCAGGGTTTATTTTGTCCGGGGGGTGTATTCTTGCAGCGTAAATGCAAAACGGCAAAACAATGACTACAAACAATGACCTGGGCCTATATTTCAGCCATTTATATTTTGAGAAATAAGGCTACATAAGATTTTACCCATGACTTGTATAATAGTAGTACATTGTCATTGTCAAAAAATGCAGTACAGTGAATAATTTCTGTTTACAACACAGTTTCATTCGTCCCTCATGCAGGGGTCTGGGAAACAATAATAAAACAAAATAGGAGCAGAGATAAGAATTTAAGAGCACTGTGAAATTGTTAACGCATAGACAAAAAGGGTCTTAGAGGGTAGGCTATGCCTTTTCCCCCCCACACATANCTGTAGGCGTACACATTTTACATGAGGTGCTGGTCACAGGGTCACAGTTTTTTGTCCAAATTCCTCCCATTAAAAGGGCTGAACAACATATTACACATTTATGTCTATATTCACATTCATTACACATTAATTTCTATATGCAGCCCGATGTCTCCTCTGCTGTGTCAATGAAGGTCTGTCACCAAACTCATTACAACTGTAAAACAAAGCCTAGGGAATGTTAGTAAACTCATCCCAACTGTCCCTTCTCTGAAGGTTTTTTATATTGCTCCCAAACCCAAGTAAACTACAACAACTTGACTAGGCTTTTGATCCCTGTCTTTCAAGCACTTGTGGTTCTCTCTATAGCAGGGGTTCCCAACCTTTTTTTAACCAAGATCTACTTTTGAAGTTGATGGTCTGCCGTGATCTACCAAGTCAAATTCAAGGATGTCAGTATGGAAATTTAAGACCACCATTTATTAATCACCATTATTATGAACAAAATGTTTTCAGTAGGCTACTATGGCCGTATCTTTTCAGTGTGTTTTTAAAGTGTGTTGAATAGCCTATCTTTACAAAGCAATGCAGCACTGATAGTATGCAGAGATAATTTCAGTCATACACAAGTCATAAACAACTGAAACAATTTCAAAATGATAAACATTTGGTATATAAAAGGCACATAGGCCCTATTTCTAAAATATGATGAAGCATTATCATGCCTTCAGTGGTATAGGCTACAAATTAAAAAGGGCTCAGAAATTCACCATTTGTTATGGGTAAATAGTAGGCTACTATGAGAGAGAGAGAGAGAGAGAGAGAGAGAGAGAGAGAGAGAGAGAGAGAGAGAGAGAGAGAGAGAGAGAGAGAGCAAGCAATGAGAGAACTCATTGGATTGGTTAACACCCCTGTTAAGTGTGACTTCTTCTATGAAGGTTTTTTTTTCCAGCTCTCTGGGACAGTAGCACAGCAAAGGCTTTCTATTGTGAGTTTGGCCAATCGTTTTGTCCACAACTGAAGCAAGAAACAGCACAAATTGAAGTGAATTCCATACATGTCAACAACTAACATTAACCTTACACGCGGCACGCGATGTAAACGCAGTTAGCGATGATGCATGCGACTAGCGATTTGGACGAAGATCCTCGCATATAGGCGTGTCATAACGCATCGTTGCGCACATGTTCTGTTACTCACCCGATGTTACACGTGTGCACACATGAATCAACTGTAATACCCTTACGGTATGCTTTCCCCTCATTCTGTGTTACCGTGGGACTACTTATCTAACCAATACAGAGTCTATAGGATGTATTTACTCCAGGAGGAAAATGCGAAGGAAATTCAAAATCGTAATTCAAATCGTTTTTAACAAAAACGGATATCGTTAAAAAAATAAAAAAAAAGTTAAATTTTTTTTTATTTTTTTTTTACATTTTCGTAAACTATGGCGGCCAAATGTAAACTATGGCGGGCCGCCATAGTTTCCTCAATGTATGGGAAACACTGAACGCATAACACAATCAACTAGAATGGGCACTCGGTAGAGCGCAGACCTTCGCCTACGCCACTTGTTTTTTTCTGGCCATCTTCAGAGTGTGGGGCATAACATTGTCCAAATGCTGGTGTTTGACCCAATCACTCCCAAAAAGTAATCGATTGTTCCTTGGGTCATGACCAATCCCAGTAAATTTCATAAAAATCGGCTCAATTTACGTTTTTGACCTTTTCATGACCTTGACCTTTGACCTTTGACCTTTGACCCAATCACTCCCAAAAAGTAATTGATTGTTCCTTGGGTCATGACCAATCATCTCACTAAATTTCATAAAAATCGTCTCAATTTACGTTTTTGACCTTTTCGTGACCTTGACCTTGACCTTTGACCCAATCACTCCCAAAAAGTAATCGAGTGTTCCTTGGGTCATGACCAATCATCACACAAAATTTCATAAAAAATCGGCTCAGTTCTGTCGGAGTTATACGAAGTACAAACAAACATTTTGACCTTGACCTTTGACCCAATCACTCCCAAAAACTAATCGATTGTTCCTTGGGTCATGACCAATCATCCCACAAAATTTCATAAAAATTGGCTCAGTTCTGACTGAGTTATACGAAGTACAAACAGACATATTCACAAATAAATAAATAAATAAATACACGGCGGGCAAAACATAACCTTCTGGCGAAGGTAATAATAACTATGGGGAACACAGCAGTATTAATGAAGTAATGATGAGAGGACATCTTTAATAACTGTTTTTTTTGTCCTGCAAGAAATGAAAGCCATGCAGGGACATGAGAGTTAGCCCAAACAAAATCCAATGGGTAAACCCAACTGCTCATCTCAGAGTGCTAGTAAGTAAGGAGTAGCAACTGAAAATGAATTGCGTCTGCCAAACTTTTTCCTTTACCGTACGTGACAACCGACAAACACATTTACCAACATGCGCATTTTCACACCTCATCGCATTGTAAATGCACTGTTAAGACAAATACGCAACTGCTTGCTAAACAAACATTTTTAGTCGGGGAGGAACGGTAGCCTACCATGCACCCCCCCCACAACAAAACGCCATATGATTTTTTTTGATCGTCAAGATGTCCTGAATAAGAATTTGAGTGGTAACAGTAATATAACTCACTCCCACTATACTTTTCACATCATATTGTAGGCCTATATGACCCCAGAATGCTCAATGCATTCTAGTAGTACACTGCCAAATCCTTTAGAGCCATGATTCAGTTGGTTATCATAGCTTATGATATACCATATGAAAGCTTGGAGTCTGCAGTATACATATATTAAACTGTATTTGGTGTAGCTTTTTGCATAGCAACGGTTGCTAGGCAAAGCATCTTCCTTAGCAACCAACATCAGTGACACAGTTCCTCTGTGATTACATTGCGCTATGATGTCTGGATCTAGACCACTTTTCCAAGGTTCAACATGACTTGTTTGAACCTCCAAGATGTCCTTAATAAGAATTTGAGTGGTAACAGTAATATAACTCATTCCTACTATACTCTTGTACATCATATTGTATATGACCCCAGTACGCTCTATACGTTTTAGTTCTATGTAGTAGTAAACTGCCAAGGCCTCTACAGCCATTTTGCAGTTGGTTATCATAGTTTGTTATATACAATATGAAACATTGGAGTATGTAGTTTATGAACATTGTCATATTTTTGGTGTACTTATAACATTTGGGAAAATATACTTGGTTTAGTGGTATGATGTCTGAGAGCTGAGAGCTGAGAGCTTTTCCCCTTGATTCTTTAAATGACCAATTCTTACATAAAGACCTTAAAAGGAAATATATTAACAATTTGGAAATGTCCAAACCCTAATGTGATGTAAGCACTAACTACTTGAACTATTGACAATGTTGCAATCTGTACGGCCTGTGTCACTGTCACAGTCCATGCAAGTTGGTGCGCAAGACCACAAGACCCCAATAGAAGGAAACCGGTTGAATCACAAATTGAACACTTGGGTAAAGGTATAGTCCAAGGCGGAAAGTTCATTTACTGCTACTGTCACTGTCTGTGCTTGACCAATCACTTTCAATTTCACTCTCACTGCTACCACCACAGTGCACTTTACAGTGATACAGCTGGTGATGATGCTCTCAATGGTTCCTCTGTAGAAGGTGGTCATTATGGCTGGTGGGGCACTGGCATGCCTCAGTTTGCGCAGGAAGTAGAGGCGTTACTGGGCTTTCTTGGCCAGTGATGCAGTGTTGGTGGTTCAGGAGAGGTCCTCGCTGATGTGTACTTCAAGGAATTTTGTGCTGCTCACCCTCTCCATAGCAGCACCATCGATGGTCAGTGGCAGGAGTTGGTGGTGACCTTTCTGGAAGTTGACAACAATCTCCTTTGTCTTGCTGACATTCAGTAGGAGGTTGTTGTCACTGCACCACTTGGCTAGGAGGTCCACCTCTGTCCTGTAGTGTTTCTCATCAATGTTGGTGATGAGACCCGTCAGGGTTGTGTCATCTGCAAACTTCACCAGGTGGTTGGTGCTGTGGGATATTTTGCAGTCGTGTGTGAGCAGGGTGAAGAGTAAAGGGCTTAGCACACACCCTAGTGGAGCTCCTGTGCTCAGCGTGATGGTGTCCGAAGTGTTGTTGCCAACATGCACTGCTTGTGGTCTCTGGCACAGGACGTTTAGCAGCCAGTTGCAGAGGGAGGTGCTGAGGTCCATATTGTCCAGTTCGCATATCAGCTGTTGGGGTATGATGGTATTGAATGCTGAGCTGAAGTCAATCGTTGAAGCAGGATGGAGATGACTTCTTTGGTACCGATATGATGGTGACGGCTTTGAAGCAGGAGGGGACAATGGCTTGTTGTAGTGAGGTGTTGAAGATGTCAGTGGAGACATGCTTTAGTTCCTCAGCACAGTCTTTCAGCATCCGTCCAGGGATGTTGTCTGGGGCTGTTGCTTTGTGTGGGTTGATCCTGAGAGCCCTCTTCATGCTATCAACAGGTAGACACAGGTATTCTGTGGGTGGGTCTTGTTTTGTTCCTCGAAGTGTGTGAAAAAGCTGTTGAGGTCGTTCAGCAGGGATGTGTTGTTTTTGCAGCTCCGAGGTGATGGCTTGTAGTCAGTGATAGCTTGGATGTCCTTCCATAGGCTCCGTGCATCTCTGCTTGTGTGTATTCTTGCTTTGCCTTTCTAATGCCTTGTGACAAGTTGGCCATAGCTGTTTTCAGGCCCGCTTTATCCCCAGCTCTGAAGGCTTTGTCTCTTGCCCTCAGCAGTCTGTGGAGTGATTATCGAGTGATTATTGTTTTTGTGTCTGTGACGTCGTCTATGCATTTGGTGATGTAGGATGTGACTGTATATTTATACTCCTCAATGTTTATTTGGTTGTTGATGGCAACTTGTTTAAAATATCACAGTCAGTTATTTCAAAGCAGTTTTGGAGGGCGGATAAATCCCATTCCTAATTATGATGCGCTAATTAATTCTCAAAACCCTTTAAATAATTTAAAAACTACAATATTTTAATATATCATAATTGGCTAACATTGTGGAAGGGAGTCATTTAAAGAATCGAAAAAAATCAGAGCTCTCAGACATCATATCATAAACCAAGTCTATCTTCCCAAATGTCATAGATAGGCCTACACTATACATATGTAATATTCATAAACTACACACTCCAAGCTTTCATATGGTACATAACAAGCTATGATAACCAACTGCAAAATGGCTGTAGAGGCCTTGGCAGTTTACTACTACATAGAACTAAAACGTGTAGAGCGTACTGGAGTCATATACAATATGATGTACAAGAGTATAGTAGGAATGAGTTATATTACTGTTACCACTCAAATTCTTATTAAGGACATCTTGGAGGTTTAAACAAGTCATGTTGAACCTTGGAAAAGTGGTCTAGATCCAGACATCATAGCGCAATGTAATCAGAGAGGAACTGTGTCACTGATGCTGGTTGTTAAGGAAGATGCTTTGCCTAGCAACCATTGCTATGCAAAAAGCTACACTAAATACAGTTTTATATATGTATACTGCAGACTCCAAGCTTTCATATGGTATATCATAAGCTATGATAACCAACTGAATCATGGCTCTAGAGGACTTGGCAGTGTACTACTAGAATGCATTGAGCATTCTGGGGTCATATACAATATGATGTGAAAAAGTATAGTGGGAGTGAGTTATATTACTGTTACCACTCAAATTCTTATTCAGGACATCTTGACGATCAAAAAAAATCATATGGCGTTTTGTTGTGGGGGGGGTGCATGGTAGGCTACCGTTCCTCCCCGTCTATTTGCAAGAGTAGACAACAGTATGACATACTTCAAAATACACGTGGCTGATGGTTCGTCAACTATTCCACGGGCAGGATTTTTTGTTTGCATTGGACGTCAATGTGGTGTTTGTGAAATGTTTGTATCATATATGTGCCATCCTTACATCACAAAGCACTCACATATTACCAAGCTATGATGGAGAGCAGGCTTGTACGAAATTCCGAATGGAAAGAATTTCAATTCAAATAATGCCATAATACAAACACTAGGTGGTGATGTTGTATGTTCTTTCAATGGGTGGTGTAGATTAAATTCAAAGAAATTCAAGGTAATGGCACCACCTAGTGTTCATATTATGGCATTATTTTGAATTGAAATTCTTTCCATTCGGAATTTCGTACAAGCCTGGTGGAGAGTAAGATTCACAGTGTTCATGTTTGGTGCTAATCCAGAGATGGGGGAGAAGCAACGGAAGGAAAGTGCAATAGCGTGGGAAAGGTCTGAAACAGTCTGCCATGCAGATGCAGTGGCGACATGCCCAATTACCCAGCTCCCAACCCAACTTTGAGAATAGATTTACCATTGAGGACGATATTATTAGCCCCCCTCCTGAAATTAGACATATCTCTTCATTGATAATTGAGAATGATCATTATTAATAAATGTATGTTATTCTGGAAATGAATACACCATGGAGATAGTATCCAATAAGTTAAATTTGGACTTTTCCATTTTCACAATGAGTTTAAACAAAAAAGTGTAAAAATGGCAAGGACAAAATTATTAGCCCCCTTATCATTAATAGTCAACACAGTGCCATTTTTGAACAAAAATTGACACCAGGCACTTTGATTAGTTGTTAACTATGTTGGCACATGTCCTACCAGGGATTTTGGCCCATTTTTGTCATTGCAAATATTTAAGCTGGTCCAAATTGGATGTTGAGGATGGACATTCATTTTCAGCACTCTTCAAATACTATCTAAAGGATTGAGGTCTGAACCACTCCATGACCATGGTTTTAGTATCCTTGAAGAACATTTGAACTATTTTGGATGCAAGTTTTGGGTTATTATCTTATTGAAATATCCAGTGAAGAGCTTAAATCCCTCTATGAGCATATTTTTGCAAGGTCACTTTCCACATTCTATAATAATTTTCAGTTTTTATGGTGCCGTACACCCAAACAAGGTTTCCTGTGGCTGAGGCTGCCACAGAATGATGCATCCACCACCATGTTTAATTGTGGAAACCATCTTATAACGAGTCAAGGCCTATCCCTTTCTTCACCTGGCAGAAGCAAAATTCATGCATCAAAGCAGGTGCAATTGAATACCATCAGATGAAAGCAGAGACGTTCAAAACAAATTTTTGACTTTCAAATGTTCACAGGCAAAGTTCAATAACACTCTGATATGCACTGCCTTTAGTAAAGGGGTTCTTCTGTGATTATGACCCCAAAGCCCAATATGATGACAAGCCCTAACAACTGTCTGTCTTGGGGGGGCGGGGACCTCCAGGTGAGGCCAGGTGAATAACAATCATCTAGGCAGGTGTCCAATGCTTCTTTGGTCTAATGAGGCTAAGCAGTTTCCACAGTTACACATAGTGGAAGGGCATTAAGTTTAGTCTGTTATTCAGCCTCAGACACAGGGAGTCTGGGTCTGAATCTGGATTGCTGGGTCTTCCAACAACATTGTAACCCAAAGCATACATTTAGATTAGTTCAGAGGTTCTTCAAGGACACTAAAACCATTCATAGTCCAGTCCTCAATCCCACTGAGAGTTTGTGATTAATGTCTATGCTCAGCATCCATGCGATTTGGACCAGCTAGAACACTTTGCAGTGAAGAAATGGGCCAAAATCCCTTGTGGGGCATGTGCCAACCTATGTATCAACTTATCAGAGCCTGTTGTCAGTTTTGGTTCATAAATGGTGTCATATTGACAATTAATGATCATGGGGCTAATAATTTTGTCCTTGCCATTTTTCCCCTTTTATGTTTAAACTCGTTGTAACAATAGAAAAAAACTAAATTTCACTTTTTGGACATTATCTCCATCAGTGTATTTGTTTCCAGAATAACAGAAGCTGTTAATAATGGTCATTCTTACTGAGACATCAAGAGAAATGTTTAATTTCAGGAGGGGGGCTAATAATATTGTCCTCAACTGTACGTCTGTAATAACAACAATAATGGCCCACCACTAGTGATTACGCAGATTGAACACACCATTACAATAATCATGGGGGACATACAGAGTCTGAAAAGATAAAGACACAATATGCAAATGTTTATACTCACAGACATTTGCTGTGTATGTGTATGAGAGAGAGAAAGAGAGAGAGAGAGAGAGAGAGGGAGAACGAGAGAGAAGGAGAGCATTATGGGAAAATGACCACAAGTGAAGTGGTGGAGTAAGCATAGATGTGTGTGTGTGTGTGCTCGCGTGCGTGCGTGTGTGTGTGTGTGTGTGGAGCCCTATCTCTTTCATTTCGTGAAGTATTCACGAAAAAAATAACTGCAATTTTCGTGGTGAATTCATGTTATTGCCCGTTTTTCGTGGTTGGCAACGAAATGCTGCCTATTCATTTGAATTGCCCCACTGCTGCTATGGTTATCCAAGCGTCTGCAGGGGCGGGGAGGGGGTGCTGACAGAACACTGCTGATACACTCGGGACTCACTAATTCGACGCCCTTTCGGTACTTACGCCTTATGTCATACGACCCTAAACCTAAACCTAACCCTAACCTTAACCTTAACCCTAAACCTAACCCTAACCCTAACCCTAACCCTAACCCTACTTAACCCTAACCTTAACCTTAACCCTAAACCTAACCTAACCCTAACCCTAAATTGCTTGTTTGAAATGTTTGATTACCATGTGACGGTACCGAAAGGGCGTCAAACTAGTGGGTCGCTAGGCAGCAGTCGGGCAATTCAAATGAATAGGCAGCCTTTTGTTGCCCAACCACGAAAAACGGGCAATAACGTGAATGCACCACGAAAATTTAAGTTATTTTTTTCGTGAATACTTCACGAAATGATAGAGATACGGTTGGTGTGTGTGTGTCTGAATGGACAACAAAGGAGTATTGTGTGTGTGCATGTTTAAGCAAGTGTGTATGTCTCTCTGTGTTACTCAATTTCTCTCTCTCTCTCTCTCTCTCTCTCTATCTCTCTCTCTCTCTCTCTCTCTCCAGGCTTTGTAAATGCAATATAACAGAAGAGGGATGTGCTGCTCTGACTTCAGCTCTGGCATCAAACCCCTCATCACACCTGACACATCTGTATCTGAATAATAATAAACTTGGAGACACAGGTGTGAAACAGATCTCGAGCACAGCAAAGATATACTATACTGAGCAAAAAGTATGGCCTTTTATCGATGTAATGGAAGACGTGACCCACCTGGAGAGGAAAAGGAAAAAAAAAAAAAAGTATGGCCTTTTGAGGAGGACATAATAGAGTAGAGTAGGGTATCATTTATTGATCCCGAGGGAAATTAAGGTGTCAAGTAGAATACATATGTAGTGCCTATGTAAATTGTAATATTCACACTGTAACTGTAATTTGTGTATTGGCATTGTGTTTACAATATCATTATTGGGATAGGTGTCACTTTTCATGAAAGAGAAATTAATGTTCTGTTTTCAGTTCATGAGTTTTGGGTAGGGTGGGCACATCCAAAAACACTTGTTGCAGGTGTCAGACAAAAAAGTCAGATAGTTGAAAAAGGTAGGTCTGCACACTGCCGATCAGCTCCAAAAATAAACGTTATTATTTAAAAAGCAACGTTTCGATCTCGCTGGATCTTCATCAGGCAGGATGCCTGATGAAGATCCAGTGTGATCGAAACGTTGCATTTTAAATAATAAAGTTTATTTTTGGAGCTCATCGGCAGTGTGCAGACCTACCTTTTTCAACTGTTTTCAGTTCATGTCATAGGCCTACAGACAGGGGGCCCTGACACCATTCATGTTTTTTGGGGATTTGGGGGAAGAAGAGGAGGAAGTGGGGAGATCACGAAGGGAGCCCTGATGAGAGACAATACGGAAAAAGCTCTGGAGTAAAAATAGACTTTAGTACTGGTACAGAGCAGTTGACATGTGATTCTGTGAAATAACCATTTCCTCTTCTTCAAAGACACTGTTTTGCAAATACTATACCGTTCTGAAACCGAACTGTTGTGGCAGAAGTTCGTTGTTTAAATCTGTCAGCTAGTTTCACCTGCACTAGTGAGTAAGCTAGCTTTGCCTTGGACACTGTCAGACAGAGGCGTGTTCGAGGCTCGAAGGTGGAGGATCGCTGCCAAGGGGGAGACAGACAAGTGGACATCGGATGCCTGCAATGTTGCGTTCCTGGGTACTCGTGAGCAAGGTCTTTTCCTTGGCTACTACAGTACAGTCGCTTTGACTGGGCAAGTTGTCTACATTGTTGAGCTCCAACTAATGCGTGCCAATGTATTGAATGTGCACCAATGTATTGAATGTGCACCAACGTTAAGCTTACTGGCCAGTGTAATTCATCGGTCGCTGGGACTTTGTTTTTTTCCTTGACTAGGTGGACTTTTAAGAGTTTGAGGTGAAAACTTTGAGAGATCATCTATTGGGTTATCACTGTGATTCACTTTATTTGTTAATAAATGTAACTCTTGTTTTTATTATCATCATATACAACGGTGTCAGAGTTTATATTCAAAGGGTAATTAAGGCACGTAGCGTGCCATTTACATGTTGAAGGGTTCTTGGTATTATTTTAAGTTGATGTGCCTAACCTCAGTGACTATTTTACTTACAGTAAAACAATGAGCCTGGTCATTGGGAGGGCTACACATACATGGAAAACAGAATACACAAGACAATACATGAATAAAAACAGAATAAACAACATTACACACATAGAGCACATGCTTACATACATTTAGCCAAAGTTAGATCCCCCATAGACACACACACACTCACAACCTGTCTGACTGCAATCACACATGCACCCATTTGTTATGATGTCACGGTAGTATTCACTTGTTATTGGTAGTATGGCTAGTACAGCAGCACACATTCACCCACTACTATGCTATTATACCACGGCAGTCTGGAATCTCCCATTGTGACGCGCTAAATTGGGTATTGATTAAGTAAGGGTTAACGTTCGGCGAGAAGGTCGCTACCGTGGAATAGCAGCACGACAGAGAGAATCTTTAGACCCCGACGCGGAGCGGAGGGGTCTTGTTCTCTCTGAAGTGCTGCTATTCTACAAAGCGACCGACTCGCCGAAAGTTAACCCGCTTATTATATGGATATACTTAAATTATTCACACATGGCGGGGACATTTCTTTAGGCCTATTTAATGTTAAGTTTATTATAGTTTTTCATGTCAAAAGATTGTTGCTGCGCAAAACAAAACAGTGCCGTTGTGGAACACCGCTAGGCAACAGCTAGGTAGCCAGGACAACAGGTGATGTCTATCACAGCAGCTGATTAGAGTCTTGTTGAAAAGTCGCTTTAGCAGTGAAAAGTCTTGTTGCCATTGACAGCGGTCTGATATAGACCAACACGTCCGTTATCGAAAAATAACAGACGTGCGAACGTTGGGGAGCCCCATTGAAATGAATGGAGCATTCGACCGATGACGTCACACCATATAATAAGTAAGGGTTAACGTTCGGCGAGAAGGTCGCTACCGTGGAATAGCAGCACGACAGAGAGAATCTTTAGACCCCGACGCGGAGCGGAGGGGTCTTTTTCTCTCTGAAGTGCTGCTATTCCACAAAGCGACCGACTCGCCGAAAGTTAACCCGCTTATTATATGGATATACTTAAATGACTCACACATGGCGGGGACATTTCTTTAGGCCTATTTAATGTTAAGATTGTTGCTGCGCAAAACAAAACAGTGCCGTTGTGGAACACCGCTAGGCAACAGCTAGGTAGCCAGGACAACAGGTGTTGTCTATCACAGCAGCTGATTAGAGTCTTGTTGAAAAGTCGCTTTAGCAGTGGAAAGTCTTGTTGCCATTGACAGCGGTCTGTTATAGACCAACCCGTCCGTTATCGAAAAATAACAGACGTGCGAACGTTGGGGAGCCCCGTTGAAATGAATGGAGCATTCGACTGATGACGTCACAACCATATAATAAGTAAGGGATAACGGCCGACGAGGTGACCGGTTATACGAAATTAATGGCGAGGCGGCGGCTTTGAACTTTGGCGACGCGCGCAGCGCGGAGAGAAAGTTGCCTCCGCCAAGCCATTCATTCCGTATAACCGGTTGACCTCGAAGGCCATTATCCCGCTTATCTGCCGTTATGGTAGGGTACTTTTTAAATGTATTATTGTCTGTAATGTTGTAGGAACCATGTTCTTTCAAGATAGAATGTTGCTGTGCGGGCGTCCAACTTGACGCGCCTAGAATCTTTGTTTGGTAGCCTGCCGACGCTGTGATTATTTAATTTTCCTTTGGCCCTATACTACGGTGGGATGGAAGTTTAAAAACAAAAACTTGCGAAGCATTTCTATGCTGAATCAACACATGTCGCATTACGCGTCTATTTCCCCCTGCTGATCATCACAGGCTACCTGTCAACTTCGTGCGTAAAAGAGAGAGATAGAGAAAGAGAGAGAGATTCCCCACGCTAGGGTCATTTTTAATAACTCTCCCCTTTCCCCTTTCACACGTGTTCCTTCCCCACAAGAGGAGAGTAGCCTAATTTAAAAAAGGGATGTTTTCGGATCAATAACAAAGGGAAGGCAGCGGGAAATAGCCTACATTTTAAAAACCATGGGAGTGGAGCAGATGGCGAGGTGACTCGTTTCGATACAATTGATGGCGAGGCAGGTGCTTGGAATTTCGGTACAGTGTATTTTTGTCATCTATCTGTAAATTTGTAACCTATGAATTATGCCAACTGCAGAATAAGTTAGTGCGCACGTAATCAGGCGTGCCTCTATCAGATGCATGTAGTAGAACTTTTAGGGCGACAGACTTGACAACCAAATGCGATAGAACTGACGACTGGCTCTTGGCTTGACAACCAAATGCGATAGAATTAACGACTGACTCTTGACTTGATAAACAAATGCGATAGAACTAACGACTGGCTTTTGGCCATAGCAACCTGCAGTTTAGAATTAGTAACGGCAGTTCGCCTAACTTAGTCGCACGTTTGACGCCTTACAGGTTATAGGGAATTAGTTGCAACCCCATCAGCCAATCAGAAAAGAGGATTCAGTTGCGTAGGCAGATAACTGTCTATATATGCACACCTGAAGTAGTCCCACTATTAGGTCACTTTTCTGACCGCATAACTCCAGTGTATCAATGCGCCAAGGCACGCACGTTCATAAATTACACACAAAAAAAGTTGCAAGCATTACGCGCTGAATTGACACATGTTGCATCGCGCGTCTGGAAACACCAGCAATGTATGGTGAATCTGGAGCAAATCTTAGTAGGCCTAATCAAATTTCAAACAGGTTTATTTCTCCCAACTGACCATCACTCTGTCAACTTTGTGTGTGTGTGTGTGTGTGTGTGAGAGAGAGAGAGAGAGATTTCCTGCGCAAAGAGGAGAGGTTTTCCTGTGGTTGTAGCGTTTATCAGTTGAGAGAGTAGCGTAACTTGTGAAAAGTATGGGATATTTTCGGATCAATAACTATGGGAACGCAGTGAAAAATGAATCAAAGGGAGTTTCCTATGAATGGAGAGCAGATTGACGAGGTGCCTGTTTTGATGAAGTTAATGGCAAGGCGAGGCATTTAGAATGTCGCCAAGATGCGCTGGGTATTTTTTTTTTTTTTAATCTATTGAGATCTATACATTTCTAGGAATCATGCCAACGCATAATCTAGTGGGCAAGGATGGGTAGAACATTGAGGCGACTGACTTGACAACCAAGAATTAACGACTGGCTCTTGACTTGACAACCGAATGCGATAGAACTAACAACGGTGTCTTGGCCGTAGCAACCTTCAATTTAGAATTAGCAACGGCAGTTCGCCAGAAAGTTATGAAAAGAAGCTTCTTGTGGCGGAAGGAAGTAGTTCTACAGAAAACCTTTGTTTTAGCCATTAAAGCAGGGGTCCCCAAACTAAGGCCCGGGGGGCGGATGCGGCCCACCAGCCCCCTTTGACCGGCCCTCCACCTCTCTGCACCTCACCATTTGAACTGGCCCAAAGAAGCAATCCTTACAGAAAAAAATAATGATAAAATATATTTTTTAAATATTTTATTTTGTTTATCAACAGGCCTTCCTACAGTTTAATTTTCACTAACCTAGTGTGAATCACCAGAAGTTTCTTGTCTTGATAGT
Organism: Engraulis encrasicolus; assembly: GCF_034702125.1. Taxonomy (NCBI): domain Eukaryota; kingdom Metazoa; phylum Chordata; class Actinopteri; order Clupeiformes; family Engraulidae; genus Engraulis; species Engraulis encrasicolus. Next base: position 115,591 of record NW_026945939.1, read on the forward strand.
TTCTCGTCTCAGTTATATAAACAGGCCTACCATTTCTATTGTATCACTCAAACTGTTAATCACCATATTTTTCTAACCTTTCCTTGCTATTTTACATGGTTATTAAAAGGAATACCTGTGGTATTTCAAATTGAAAAACATGTGAAGTACTCACTTCTTTTGCAAATCACTTGTAATGATGAACTATTTTGTGCTAGAAATGATGGCTATAACAGGCAGTGGCCTAGTATACAGCCCACATGATTGATCCCGGCCCCTGATCACAGTCAGGAACGATAATGTGGCCCCCAGAGAAAAAAAGTTTGGGGACCCCTGCTCTAAGGCATCGAAATAATGCCTCAAATAAATTTTAGACAGTGTGGCAACCGTGGTATAAGCGGGATAATTTACTTCACAGTGTGCGTATAACAGGAAAAATAATGCACACCGAGGTGTAACGGCCACTCCGCTTCGCGTCGTATGAACTAAGTTCATAATTTGGTCATGACAAATGATGGGAGGGGTAAACACAGTTGATGTTTGAAATGTGCGCCCTGCCTCCCTCGTGGTTAGCTGGTTGCCTGGTAACAAGAGTTACAACCCCCCCAAGATTCAGATTGTTAGGAAATTCAGAATTGTTTTTTCCATCTGTGCAGTGTGTGTGTATGTGCGTGTGCCTGTACCCAGATTTATGATTATAGCACGTCAGTCATTTTTTGTCACTCTGATCACACCAACAGAGATAAAAGAAAAAAGTGAAAATGATAGGTGAATTTGTTGCAAAATTGTGTCCTGACCAAAATTATCACTAAACCTAACCTCATCTTTACGCTGTGTCATGATGGCATGTTGAAATATCATTGGCTTTCATCACAACATGGGGTTCATATTATTAAACTCTTCTGGTGACTAAGTGTGGTTCATATTATTACATTGTTCTGGTCACTTCATGGGGTTCTGTTGATGAAGTGATGAGGGAGGGGAGGAGAGGAAAAGGAAAAGAGGAATAAAGGTGTTCTGATGAACAGATGAGTAAGAGAGGAGAGTAAAGGCATGGATGATGAGTGTCATGATGAAGTGATGTGTAAACGGAGTAATAAGGGGGAGAGGTGGAATAAAAGGGGGATGGAGGATGAGAGCACTGATGATAATCAAAAGGAGCAGTGAAAACAAATGGAGGGATGTGAGTGAACTGAAGAGTGGTTACATAAACATGCACACCCTAAAATTAATACTTTGGCTTTTATTAGAGTGCTCAGCTTTTTTGGCTAAGAGTCTGCCATACCAGTGTGGGACATGTCGATGTCGGAATATTTGCCCACTTCTCTTTGCAAAACACTCCAAATCTGACAGATTGTGAGCGCATCTCCTGTGCACAGTCCTCCTCAGATCACCTAACAGATATTCAAAGGGATCGATGTCTGAACTCTGTCTGGGCCATTCCAAAACATAATATTATTCTGGTGAAGCCATTCTTTTGTAGATTTGGGCGTGTGCTTAGGGTAATTGTTGTTCTGAAAGATTAACTTTCCCTGCATCCTCAACTTTCTAACAAGGGGGCCAAAGGTTTTGTCCCCCTACCATGGCCACTGTGGAACTGACCATGAACCCTCCTCCCTGACTAAGGCCCAAGTTCCAACTACTAGACTCTTACAGTTTTGCTAGATGTGTCTGATGAAATACCGCCCAAAAGGTTCTCAAAAACCGCCAGAATGCGCTGAATTCCGCCCAAATTCAACAAATTGCATTGACTTCTACGGGCAGAAAACGGCTGGAAAAAAAAAACGCCAAATGGCAAATTTTTCAGATTTTTACCCGCAGACGCTCATTCTAAGTAGCCCAATCTGGCAACACTGGACTCTTACCCAAATAAGAGAGTGCTGTAATAAGAGCCAAAGCAGCTTTAACAAAGTATTAGTTAAAGGACCAGTTCAGTCAATTTCAACATGCAGTTGTAGTGCTCACAGTACCCTGGACTTGTCAGTACCTGAGATTTTTTTCCTCCCTTCTTCAGCCTTTTCCGAGATCCTGGTGATTGTAATGGAACGCTTTGTTCACATTTCAAAAAACATTTTTATTTATTCCCAAAAACATCTGAAAGGTTATACAACATCAGCAGACAACTAGCAAACAGCGGTACCTTTTGGGAAAATATTTGGAGTAGGGCTATGAAAGAAATAAAATAAATGTAAACAAACGCTGCCCCCATTAGAATAGCTCATATCTCGGAAAGGGCTTAGCCGAAAAATGTGGCATCACCGGGTACTGACAAGTTAAGGGTAGTGTGAGCAATACAACAGCATATTGAAATTGACTGAATTGGTCCTTTAAGCGGTGTGCATTTTTATGCAAACATGTTAATTCAAGTTGGTTTTTTTGTGTGTTTTTTTTATTATTTTATTATTATTTTTATATTTGTTCCTTGATTGCATTTTACGTATTACTAGTTTAGATTAAAGGTGGGAAAGATGTGAAAGTATTTGTCTTACTGTAATTTTTGACATCACAAAAACCTGGCATTAGAACAGGGGTGTTTAGACTTTTTATAGCCACTACCGGTATACTATATGTCAAGAAATGTTTAAGTATGTACTGTAGTGACATAAACCACTGCAGGTTAAATAGTGTGGCTGATATCATATACAGTCAATTACTCTACATTATATTATATTCTATTATATATATTTATAACAGATGCTCTGTGGTAAGGGGTTAAACTGCAGGGATGTCAAACTCAGGCCCGGGGTCCAAATTTGGCCCGCGGAGTCATTTTATTTGGCCCGCGAGATCATTTCAAATTTGTATTACAGTTGGACCCCCCTACACATTAATGTATTTTAATATGACTTGAACATGAAATTGTGGGCGTCACATGTTCATATAAGTGCATTCCACTCATTTACAACAGACTTTGCAGGCACATTTGAACTCTACAATATCTGCTGGGATTGACAGTTTAAGATGTAAGCATTTGAGTATTGTAAGCTTGTGCAGGCATATACAAGTTTAGTAATTATATCCCCGAAACGCGGAGCGTCGGGGATGTAATGGTTTTGCGTGCGCCGCCGCCGCGTCCGCCGCGTCCGCCGCGTCCGCCGCGTCCGCCGCGTCCGCCGCGTCCGCCGCGTCCGCCGCGTCCGCCGCGTCCGCCGCGTCCGCCGCGTCCGCCGCGTCCGCCGCGTCCGCCGCGTCCGCCGCGTCCGCCGCGTCCGCCGCGTCCGCCGCGTCCGCCGCGTCCGCCGCGTCCGCCGCGTCCGCCGCGTCCGCCGCGTCCGCCGCGTCCGCCGCGTCCGCCGCCGCGTAAGGTCTTTCGTGTTAACGCGATAACTTTTGAACGGATGTTTGGATTTGTCCCAGATTTTTTGGGTGAATGCTCTAGGGCAGGTTCATGAACTGATTCGAGTTTGGAGGTCAACACTTTCAAGATGGCTGAATTCAAGATGGCCGAATTATTGTTTGGTCCATAACTTCTGACCAGGTGGATGGATTTGTCCCAGATTTGGTGTGTGCATGCTCTAGGGTAGGTTCATGAACTGCTTCGAGTTGGGAGGTCAACACTTTCAAGATGGCTGAATTCAAGATGGCCGAATTTTTGTTTGGTCCATAACTTCTGACCGGGTGGATGGATTTGTCCCAGATTTGGTGTGTGAATGCTCTAGGGTAGGTTCATGAACTGATTCGAGTTTGGAGGTCAACACTTTCAAGATGGCTGAATTCAAGATGGCCGAATTATTGTTTGGCCCATAACTACTGACCGGGTGGATGGATTTGTCCCAGATTTGGTGTGTGAATGCTCTAGGGTAGGTTCATGAACTGATTCGAGTTTGGAGGTCAACACTTTCAAGATGGCTGAATTCAAGATGGCCGAATTATTGTTTGGCCCATAACTACTGACCGGGTGGATGGATTTGTCCCAGATTTTGTGTGTGAATGCTCTAGGGTAGGTTCATGAACTGATTCGAGTTTGGAAGAAAACATTTTCAAAATGGCGGAATTTTCATTTGGCCCATAACTTCTGACTGGGTGGATTGATTTGCCCTGTAACACCTTATTGAATGGTCCATCATTTCAGTGAATCTACCATATTAGGTACAGTGTAATAAACAGTGTAACAATATTTAATACCATGTAATACTAGTGTAATACCAGTGTAACAATATGCAATACCAGTTACAGTGTAATAACCAGTGTAACAATATTTAATAACATGTAATATAGTGTAATACCAGTGTAAAAATATGCAATACCATGTAATACCACTTCCGCACAAACACATGATGTAAGTAAAAAATTACATTGTATTAAATATTGTTACACTGGTTATTACACTGTACCTAATGTGGTATATCCACTGAACCATTAAAACAGTATTACCATTTGCCCCATTTTTTGCTTCATTTTCACAATAGTCATTTGGTTTTAAGCCTATGCACGTCATGTCACGTCTGTATGTATCATATACGTTTACGAAATGGTGGACGGGAGTGGTAGGAATGATGGGGGACTGGAAGCGTCGCGTTTCGGGGATATACCTTAAGCAGTCGAAGGCGACTGCACAGGCAGTCTAGTTTTTGAATATTGAGTTCGGGACTTCGTCCCAGATTTAGATTTTGTCCCACTGTGAATTTGAGTTTGACACCCTGGGTTAAAGAGTGTAGCTGATATCACATACAGTCACATGATCTCTGGAGTCCAGAATGTGGTCGTTGTTTGGCAGGAAGGGTCCAGTGTGCATCAGGTTACTTCTTGATGGATTTCCTCACATCTGAAAGTCATAAGGAGCCAGTGCAGAGTCTGGATTTAGGCTACTTAATATGTGGTTTACCATTTGCTGGCTTTCCATTATTGTCATACACACAAATACGCACTGTGTCAAGAAGTCTTCATCTCATAGTAAAAATCATACCAGTAAAATATTAACCTTGGGCCCATATCACAGGTTATGGAGTGGGGAAAATATCATAAACAGGTGAGAGTCACCTGAGAGTCACATTTTTGGAGTCCTTTGTCCAGATTGTATCTGTTGTTTGGCCGTAAGAGTTTCAGGTTACATCTCCATCTCGATTTTTTCCCTCACATCTAAACATGTTATAAGGACCCAGTACAGCGTCTTGATATACTTCAGGTATGGCTGATCTTAACCCCTTAGCACAGAGACTCTGTTATAACCGTAGGCCTATTGTCTTCAAAACTGTCATAGCATCTTAAAGAGACACTATGCAACTTTTTCATAGTCATGAAATGGCTTGGTACTCAAGATTTTGCTTGACTGACCCGTAATGGGGAAAATGGCAATATTTCCATCACCGCCTAGTGCTCCTGCTCCGAAACAGCACTTGCAGTTTTGCCTGGCGGCGCCGCGCCTTTTGTTGTTGTGCAATTTGTGGCCGCTAGGGGCGTCTAGATTTCTATGCTGTATGAGCGGAGCGAGACCTATTCCTTCGTTTGCTAACTAAGTAGCAGGCAGCCAAGGAGGTCTACATAAGGCAGCAGCTTGCTGAAAGCTGGCTACTGGCTAACTGATTGTAAAATATCACGCTGGCATGCAGTGAAAACAACGAATGGGACTGCAAATAAATCACGAGATAATTGAGATGAAAGGTTTGGACAGGCAAATAAATCGCTTGTGTGAACATTGGAAAAGGGCTTCTAACCGGAGAGAGCCGAACGCCATAAGATGGGGATTTTATCATTCATTCACTACACTGGGATGTATGCATTAGCATTCTCAAAACCCACGCCACCTCGTTTAGTTTACAAAGATACACAAATGTATACGAGTTGAAATCTGATGTCGCACATTTTATTTGATGTCAAAGGACACAATCAGTCGAGCGAGGCTAAAAATATAGGCCTATGTTGTTGCCGATCAAGAGGAGACGAAACGTGATCTCTAGTCGGCATATGGATGTCCACTTTCACTTTCAACACCACAGGAGATAAAACCGCGTCTTGTCACCTCGACCTCGAAATCGTTATTATGACAACAAAATAGCCGTTTGTTTCCTCGTTCTTCTAATGTAGGCTACAGGTAGGCCTACATAGTTACTGGAAATGTGAAATATAGACGGAGATATCTGCCGAGAACAAGTGGATCAAATAATATCCATCTGAGGGAAGTGCAAACATGATTGCAGTTGTGTGAAGTGAATTACGAAGCAGCCAACTCATAAGCAAGGGGGGGAATCTCACATATGATAAAAGCCCCTTAGAAGTGGAGAGAACTGAATGCAAGGAAGGGAATCCGGTTAATTACAGAAGACGACGAAATTTAATTCGCACATAATCTCGAAGCTAATGTCTGTCTAATTTAGTTCAATGCACATTTTCGGCAGAACCACTAGAGGCCGCTATAAAGTTGTTTATATCTAGTGTTTATGTCAAAGTTGCATAGGATCGCTTTAAAATGTTACTTAAAGCACCCTGTAATGCAGTGGTGTAGTCTACTTTTTTATGGTGGGTATACTGTATATTTGAGCATTTTTGAAGTGGGTACACTGTGTATATTTGTACGATTCAAAATAATGGATCAATCAATTTTAAGTGGGTATACTGATATAGCGCCCCCTACAATAGACTTCGTAGATTTAGCGCCCCCTGCAGTAAAGACTACGCCACCCCTTGAATTTCACACTTTGAGAGCAAGGGGAACTCTGTCCCAAAAATCCACACAACAACGGTAATTAGGAAAAGTATAAAAATACAGGTTTTATTAAATACACATTAAAATTGATCAGAAGTGTTGCAACAGGTGAAACATAAATAAACAAATACATTGGGGGAGAGTTTGGACAAAGACACACTGGTTCCTACAATGCCCGGGTCGACGCTAGTCTACTGGGCCGAACAGAGGGAACAATCAGGGCCAGCCTCGTAATACACACGTGAAGGGAAATGACCCCTAAGGCAGAACACAAATAGTCCAAAGTATTTAGCACTGCAACCCCTGTTACACACGAGTGGGGCAAATAAACCCGTAAGGTGGCACACAGTCAAGAGTCCCACACACTGACTCAGATAGATCTCACACACTTCCACTACACACTCAAGTGACTGTTTCAACAAGGAGGCTGCGTACCCTGGAAGCTCGATCATAAGGGGCCAGTAGGGCTGGACTAGTACCGGGAGCTAAAGGGGATCGGATCCAGTGTGAATTTGGGAGGGACAGACTAACAAAGGGAAGAGGAAACAAACTAAACAAAAAAAAAAAGAATAGCCCCCCTCAGCCTGTGGTCTACCCCTTAGATCAGTCAGCTATAACCTCTGGCCACTTGGACAGAGGGGGGAGAAAATAACACAACAAAACAAACCTCAAATTTACAATGTAGCAGCAGCAGTTCACACTTCACACTCGCACGACAACAATCATACGTTCTATAGAACTTCTATCTAGAGAGAACAGCAGCTGAGCCGCGCAGCACAGAGTTCTGTGACTATCACGCCACACACATAGGCCTACAGGTGAATGGCTCCGTAGCCAACTCTGCTATCCCGACCACCACTGGCTTCTTGCACACACTCGAGTAGGCTACACACAGGTAACTGGGCCCCGGTCACCAGCTGCACCACTCAAGCAAACGTCGGACTACTCGGGCAAATGTAGGCTTGATCATGAAACAAGCCCGGAATACAGAAGATGCTACGCCGTTTTGGGGAAGGTGCTCCTGGATACCCCTCCCTAGGCTTGCCACGGAAAACGCCACCAAACACGCCGCCAGCCACACAGCTTCTGAGCTAGCCACAGAACAAGCTACCTGCTCAGGACCCCACAGGTGCCCTGAAGATGCCAGCGCCTAATTGCAGACCAATCACGTCAGCGTTTATGATGGCACATACCCAAGAGGAGGAGGATAGGGAAAAAAACAAAAAGAACGAAAAACAACTATCCTGCTCCCGTTCCTACATGCTACACTGAAATCCCTGAAATTTAGAAGTGGGTTTAGTTTAGTTTATTAGGATCCCCATTAGCTGGGCGCAAACACAGCTATTCTTCCTGGGGTCCAACAATAAAATCGTATACAGTTAAAAGTTCTACACAAATCTGTACATTCATTTAATGTACCATACATTGAAAAGAAAGAAAGAAAAAAAAACAAAAAAAGAAAAAAAAAAAAAAAAAAACAGTGGGTATACTCTGTATACACACATTCTACGTAGACTACACCACTGGCTGTAATGCGATAAGGTACGCAATGTAGGCAGTTGCCTAGGGCCCCCGAGTAGGTGGGGCCCCTAAGGACGACAGGTTATGGACCCCCCCCCCCCCCTTCCAATAGGTTTGCATCAGCGACAGCGACGTGATATTAGGCTACTCTCTGTACTGCAACCAAACTGTCCCAGGCCAGTTGACATCGCACAGACAGCGAGATGCTTCATTTAGGCTACAGTGTTATGTTTTCAAAAACATCCGTGAAGCATTATCCATGTGCTGTAACAAGCACTGGGCAAACGTCGATTGTTCAATAACGCACCTTTTTTCGACACGGAACTGTTTTGAATGTGGACAAACGCAAGAAGAAACTAATGAACAATGTGCATATGCATATGCATATGACCAATATTTCGGATAACACGAGTCACACAAGTGCGCTGGGATAGCTACATTGTAGCCCACTTTCTTGCTATTATATGGATTACACATTGGAATTTGGGACCATGATTCTGGAAACTTGTGGATTACAGTGAGAGGTTGGGATACATTCTGCGGTCAAGACAACTCAAGGTAAGGGCACCGGGGTATTGGTCCCCTATAATTGACACAGCTGTCAACCACGGAGTAACGTAGGTGGTTGTTCAGTGATCCTTGGTCGCTACAGAGTAGCCTATTTGTGTGTGCTGCGGTATTACTAACAACACAAACATTTGGATTGTATTTTCAAATGCGTGGTGGATGCAATACGAAAAAAAAATCTCGTCGGGGAGACCCCCCCTGGCTTGGTTAGAATTCTTGCTACCAATATCACATCCCCCCAAACCCCCCACTGTGCCTGCTCATTCGTTTTTCAGCCTTGAGTTTCTGGACTAGGCCTATTGTTTTATGAGTCAATATTTATTTTGGTAACACTTTATTTTAGGGATACATCTATTAGCACTAATACATACAATATTAATGCCTGTGTAAGTAACTTGTAAGGCATGTACTAAGCAAAATAAGACAGTTGTTAAGCATGTATTCACAAATGTCTTGTTTATGCCCAATTAGGGATTTATTACTAATATAACCTTAGTAAGGACCAGTAAGCCTATATTTCTATTTATTAGTAAGTAGTAAGTGGCAGAATACAATGTGTATAAGCTCCCGACACACTGTGTGAACAAACCCTGAACAGTGTGAAAACAGATGCGGAATAAGGGTCCCTATTCTAAAGTGATGCATTGGTCAGCCCAGATGGCTCAGGGCCTCCGCACTACCAAAGTCCCCCTCGTTACCTAGTGCCCCTACAACCTAGCCCCCCGAACTACAAAGTGTAAGGGTATATTAAATAACTAATATTTATTCAGCTGAGTTGTCTAGTTTTCTCTTTTTCATAACAATGGGAGGAAGGTAACAGGAGCCTTAATATAGCAAGGATTGAACGTGCACTTGTCAATGGCGGTGGGTTGGTGAGATTTAATTTTTTTCATGTACCACTGAGTTTTAATTGTAAAAAAAATAAAAATAAATAAATGCAGAACATTAGAATAATAGTTTTGAAGCAAAACTAAACTATTCTTTTGTGATAATTAAGTTAATGTTTGAGAACATTAGCTTCAAGAAGTGCAGTGCATGATGGGTACGCAATCTAGGCCAACAGACAACCTACCCAGTTCTGAGCCTACGTCCTTAGCTCCTCCCCTCACTCGTGAAATTTAGATGCTATCCAAACAATTTGCCATGTACGTAACAACAGAAATATTATCATTGCTGCATTGGCCATGCATTGCATTTCTGACTAAGGGCGTACCCATCATGCACTGCACTTCTTGGAGCTAAGTTTCTCAAACATTAACTTATTTATCACAAAGGAATAGCTTAGTTTCACTTCCAAACTATTACTCATCGTTATATTCTGCATTTATTGTGGGGTTTTTACAATTAAAACTAATTGGTGTATGAAAAAATGACATCTCACCACCCACCGTCGTTGAGAAGTTTAGTCCAATCCTTCCTATATAATGCTTCCAATCACTGTTTAAAATACTGAGTAGAATAAGTGAGATCTACATATCTAATGAGACTAATTCAAAGTCAGATATATTCTTAGACTTTGCTTCCGCGGAGGGGGGGTTAGAGTCGGGGCCCTAGGTAGTGTGGGGGTCCTAGGTAGTGCGGGGGCCCTAAGCCATCTGGGCTGAGCAATGCATCACTTTAGAATAGGGACCCTTATTCCACATCTGTTTTCACACTGTTCAGGGTTTGTTCACACAGTGTACCAGGAGCTTATACACATTGTATTCTGGCACTTACTGCTTACTCATAAATAGAAATCTAGGTCTACTAGGTCCTTACTAAGGTTATATTGGTAATAAATCCCTTATTGTGCATGAACAAGACATTTGTGAATACATGCTTAACAACTGTCTTATTTTGCTTAGTACATGCCTTACAAGTTATTTATACAGGCATTAATATTGTATGTATTAGTGCTAATAGATGTATCCCTAAAATAAAGTGTTACCGTTGTTTTTGGACAAATGGAGCACCCTTGGTTAGATTTTAAAAGTGGTTGGAAAGATTAGACCTTTCTTTATTTGTGATTGGCAATGCAGATCATGATTTTCGTGGTAGGGTCAAAAATCTAAATTGGGCCATATAGGCATACTCTCATGTGAGACAGGCCAGGTTAAACTGAACATTCAATTAGCCTACTTCATGAGCGGAGCCTACTGAATGGAATGAGCTATATTTGCCCAGGTCTTTCTTCATAAAGTTTCATAAAATGAACTGTAGGGACTAGTTATCATAGTCAGGGCTGTAGTGGAGGGTAAACGCACGTAAACGCCGTTTACGCACCTCTGGAATTTAGGAAATAGCGTTTACCCACCTCTAAATAGCGTTAACCCACCTCTAAATAGCGTTTACGCAGCTCTTAATGGCAATTACGCACGTCAAAGTTCCCTGCGCCTTGTGATCTGCCGTTGGAATAATCCAAAATAAATTTAGTGTCATTTAGTGTCAAAATATTGTTAAACATAGGCCTACTTAACGCTTTAGTAGGAATCATTTTCATCTGCTCTGTATCCGGGTATGTGACCTTCCAATCAGTGCCTTTCGGCTGCGGCGGCGACACCAATCAGGATACAGGGAATATGTAAACATAGGCCTACACGTTGTGTAGTTGCCTGCCTGCATAGTTAATCATAGTTAATCATCATGGATAGGGTGACCAGATGTCCTCTTTTTCCCTACTTTTGAGACCTAAAAATGTGCGGGGGGAATTTCAGAAATGTCCGGGATTTTGTTGGACTGCCTGAAATATAGACCTAATTCATCTGCATTATAATGTTCATTCCGTTCCATTTGACTCCACTGCAGGTTTCTCTCTACCGTTCGCAAATTAGTCACGCCTTTCTCATCAAATGTAGCCACTTCGCACCGTGTTTCCGAAAGAAGTAGGGGACAAGCCAGTGCGTTCCATGTTTACAAGCGAAAGCGCATCTGTCCGCCGGTTCTACGGACGGCAATGCCGATAGAGACGCAAATGCACGTTCGCGCGGTGGAGTTGAAAAACAAAAAAATCCTGCGTGTGAAGCCAGGTATGAAAGTAACCTAACACAGGAGTAAGCCTAGTAACACCACCAAATCCATCATTTAGGGAGGTACACGTTTTGTTACACCTTGTCACAAGATTCTTTCATGATCTGACATTTCCAAGTTATTTGCAAAAACAAGTTCTCAGAGCTAGAAGGACTCATTCCTGAGTTAAGAAATTAAGCTTCTTCTTCATCAGCTTCTTCTTCTGTCTATTGCCTTTGCAGTTATTGATAACGATGTATGGGTTAGCTTATTAAACTGGTAAAACTCCAGTTCCTCTCTTATTGGCTGCAGTGCCTATTGCTTATCTCTGAGCATGCCACTACAAGTAGGCCTAATGGATGACAGTGGAGGGGTAAATTGTGAGCTGTCTTATAAACATATAAGCCTAAAATGTAGCCTAATAGCACTTCCTTATCAATTCAGTTGAAAACCACAAATGTTGTGTTTTTTATAATTAGTTTCCAATGTTATATAGCCTAATGCCATTCATCTTTGTGGGGAATGGCTGAGATGGGCCTACATGATGGTGAATCTATTTTTAAAAACCTAATGCAGAAATTGGAATACGCCTATGAAATTGAGCTGCATTGTTATGCTGTTGATCTACTCCAATAGGCTATAGGTGTTAGGCCTACTATCTAGGATTGTAACAAAGGCACACTCTGCATCATATGATCACACAAATTATGTGATAGGCCTAATAGGCCTAACTGAAGAGATTTTAAATGTCATTTATAGTAGACAAATGAATGTGCATGGCAAAAAGTTCTAGTGGCTTTTAAACAAATTACCATTTTGGATGCATTGATACCCATACTTTATAGGCCTACTATCATGCCTGGCCTCATACCCATTTCAATACCTGTAGATACACAGATGCACCGATGACCCCCCCCCCCCCCCAAATAAAATAAAATAAAATGTGTCGCGTTGCGTTGCGTTACGTTGCGTCGCGTCACGGTCTGTCTGATCAAAAAAATCATAGTTTACCCACCTCTAATTTGACCACTACAGCCCTGATCATACTAGATTGCATTTCCTCACAGGAAATGCTGGTGTATGCTTGCTCTTTATGCATTCATTGCCCTTCATGCATGTGTTGCCCTGCCACAACACTGTCTATAAGGTGACTTCTTGTTTGTTCCATTAGATTTCTATGGTTTCTGTGACATTGTGTTGTAATGGTAGGCTATGTGACAATCCAAAAATTGTCTGGCCCCTCCGAAACCTGAAACAGAAGTTCTGGTGCCGTGGCTACCCTGTCAGGTAGGGCCCCGACAAACAACCTAGGGCCCCGACCACCCCTTTGCCTAGGGCCCCCAAAATCATAGAAACGGGCCTGAATGCGATAGCTATGTTGTGATGATGTAGTTGAGTGTTTTCAGCAAAGGGTGAATCAGCCAATCGACGGGCCCATCTGCAGTAAGACGCATGAAATGCAGTGAATTGTAGTTTGGAGCAGGACCATCATCTCAATAAGGGTCATTCCACGCCAAATCAACAAGAGCCCGCACACTTAGGTCTCAAAAAATTCTGAAAATATTACTGAGTGTACCCATGGTACTTAAGAGAAACACTGTTACTTTATTTGAATGTAAGATGTATACTCTCCATGTTACAGCCAATTTCACTGGGGGAGGGGGGTGCCCATTTTGTTCACACTCTTTTTTTTGTCAAAGTTCACAAGCCCGTAGCTCAAGAACTAAACCTAGTAGGAAGCTCAAATTTGGCATGCTGGTACATAGATAGGAATAGTTTGTTGCAAAACTGTCAGTTTTGGTCTGTATGATCCTGCATCGTCATGGCATTCCCTCAAAGATGATACAAATTATACTGGAGTTTTTGGCTGTGCTCTGTTTAGGCCTTCAGAAGACATATTTGTGCCCAACATAGCCTCATGATTTTTCCCCCTTGTAGATACAAGTAGAAACACAACAACACAACATACAAATCTATAAATAGAAAGGAAACCCCATCAGTGTTTGACCAGAAGACCTCACAAGTCTGACAAATCATTTTGGGTGTCATTTTCAGAGCACTAGAACACCTTGTGGGATTGTCCACAGATTTTTATTTTATATTTTTCTTCATTCTCCATGAAGTCTTCTTTTTAAAAATGCCAATGAGACTTGTCTTATGTGATGTTTTCTTTTGTAATTTCCACCCTGAACATGGGCAAAATGCAAAAAGAGAGCAACATGATTTCGATAACATTTAATGTAAAGACTAAATAATCAAATGCAAATTTTGCCCAGACATGATCACCCGAGAGTCCCTGTGCAGGGGTGCAGGTATCCCTTTCAATTTAAATGATTTCAGGAGCGTTCAATGTGGGAGCAGGTTCACACACCAAAAGAGACAGTAGGTCAGGCACAAGGAGTCATGTTGTTACTTTTTTTGACCAGCAGATGGCAGCGGAAGAAACGCATAGAAAACATATTGCCCTCAATGTGCATGTTGCCCATGTTCAGGTTGGAAATTACAAAAGAAAACATCACATAAGACAAGTCTCATGTGCATTTTTAAAAAGAAGAATTCCTGGAGAATGAAGGAAAAAATGAAATAAAAATCTGTGGACAATCCCACAAGGGGTTCTGGAGCTCTGAAAATGACACCCAAAATGATTTGTCAGACTTGTGAGGTCTTCTGGTCAAAGACTAATGGGGTTTCCTTTCTATTTATAGATTTTTATGAGAGTGTTCCTACTTGTCTCTACAAGGGGGGAAAATCATGAGGCTATGTTGGGCACAAATATGTCTTCTGAAGGCCTAAACAGAGCACAGCCAAAAACGTCATGCTGTGTAGCGTAAGCACCTGGTCACGCTATGGCATTGTCGGTGGTTGGCCTGAGACACTCATGGCTCAACCTCTCATCCATGAATGATAGGGACAAAGCGGCGGTCATGGACCTCTCTGAGTCAGGCCTCTTTGGCTCTGCTTTGATAGATGCTATCCAGCAACAGTCCGAGGTGCTGGAGAAATGGCAGCCTGCATTCAAGGTTGTGGTCCTCCCCGTCAGGTAACTTATGCCAAACCCGCTCTGAATTACCAACAATGAGTCTCATATTTGGCGCCGGCGTCCCCTCAGCGACATGACATGACATGACATGATGCTTAGTTTAGTTTGTGTGTTGTTGAATTTGAGTGGTATATCAAGCTGCATTTTGCAGCTGACCAACAACTGATTGACCATACTGTTAAGTTTTATAAGGAAACTTTTGCCAGTCCTGTGTTCCAATCAATTGGGCCCTGGAATGTGGCATGTTTACTGTTACTTTGCTGATATCTGGAGAGCTCAGAGCGAGAGCCTCTGCTGTTGAAGGCCATTGTGCCAAGGCACAGTGTGCTCGCGCCTAACTTTCCAGATAGCAGACACATCTAGGCTGTGTGTTATCCTTAGCGATAGGTGTTTTTATGCTTCGTCACTACTGGAGACATGGAGACGACATCTTCCTTAACTAAGATCATACTTGCATACGTGTAACCTGCTGACATGAGGAAGACGGTATAAAAACCGTTGCCACCATTTTGTCAGTTGTCGATCGATTTGCCTGTCATTCGCCAGAGATAGGATGCTGCCTAGATAGTGAGACGCTGTGAGGCTTTGTCTCATTTTTATTTCTTTTTATACTTCTTTTACTTTTACTTCTTTTATTTTCTTCTTATTCTTTTTGTAATCTCACTTTTTCTATAATAAATTGTATCCTGATCGATCCTTTTAATTACGAAGTCAAGACTTATTTTATTTTTGTAAGTGAGTCAACTAAAACACAACGCAGAGCATTCATCCTTTAATTTTTATTGGAGAAGAGTATTCAGCCTTCAATTTTTGTTGGAGAAGAGAATTTTGGAACACCTCCAAAATCTAACAGTGTGTGTGTGTGTGTGTGTGTGTGCTCTTTATTAAAAAACAAAAACAAAAACACTAACCCCTCTTTGCAACTGCACTTGTTGTTCTGTATATTTCCTGTGCACTTTGTATTTGCTTGTGATGTTGGCTTGACTATGTCCTCTTTTGTAAGTCGATTTGGTTAAAAGTCTCTGCCAAATGCAATGTAAGGTAATGTAATGTAAAAGTGCTTTTCCAGAAACATGTCATAATTCATTTGTATGTAATGCTAATCTATCAAAGTTACATAGTTTACATTTCATTTATGTAATTTAACCCTATCCAGACTGGGGGGGGGGGCTAAAAGTGCCCGCAGCAACTTTGATGTTGTATAATTCCTGAACGACTTAAGCTATGACTACGAAACTTTGTGACTTTTCCTAACATTTAGTTGGCTACAGTTAGGTACCGAAAGATTAGGTTTATCAGTTTTGCCGTTGCCATGGCAACGGTTTTCTGACAGGTATGCCTGACCAAAAATCACTTAACCATTCCATGACGCCATATATTTTCATATTTTTTTGTTATTTCCATTAGCATCAGACAACTTTGTGAGCATTTAAGTGGTTTGAAGCATAAAATCATTAAAATTTAAGTGCATTACCTAAATTTGTTGGAAAATCCATTATGGCGAGATTTTGGGCATAATATGATAATGATGTCATAATGACGTCATAATACCAGATAATTACACAAAAATGATGTCATTCATAGATGTCCATATGTAGATCATCTCCCCCAAGTTTCGTAGTCATACTGTATTCCGTTCATGAGTTATGAGGGGGGGGTCAAAAGAGCCCCCCCCCAGGCCCAGGAATGCCAAAAAAGCCCAGTCTGAATAGGGTTAAATATTAATATGTATTATCAAGCACATGCATTTTTTCCTGCCAACTGAAATGAATGGAGGGAAAAAAAATGAGGCCTTCAATGAAAAGAACACGGTCCCTAAAGTCAAACATGGCAGAGTTTCCCTGATGTTTTGAGGTTGCTTTGCTGCCTCTGGCACTGGACTACTTGATGGAATTATGAAGTCTGAAGACCATCAACAAATTTTGCAGCATAATGTAGGAGTCCATCCCCGTGTAGCATAGAAAACCTATGGAGAGATCTCAAAATGGCAGTGTGGAGAAAGCACCCTTCAAATCACCTCAAGGATGGTCTAAAATTCCAGCAGAGTGTTGTAGGAAACTCATTGATGGTTATCAGAAGAGGCTGTTTGCGGTTATTTTGTCTAAAGGTTGTGCTACCAAGTATTAGGCTGAGGGTGTCAATACTTCTGTCTGGACCATTTTTTTGTAAAATGTATTTCATTTGAGTTTTTTTTTTCATTCTCTTTTGTGTTTTTTCATTGCAGGAGAAACAAATGAAGATATTAATAGCAAAGCATTTGTGATTGCAATCATTTTCTGGAAGAAATTGAGTATTATCTGACAGAATTGAAGGGGTGCCAATACTTTTGGCCAGCACTGTATATGCATGTGGTATCAGCTTTATGCTCTTCCACACACGCGCACACATGTGCACTTACAGTGGTCAAACACACACACTGTAAGAATAATTATAAATCCCTGCTTTAAAAATTGTTATCATCATCAGCAAAAATGTCTTTTGTACAGTCCTGTAGAAAGTCATGAGTTCAGAAGCAAGGTAAACTAGATTGCATTTCCTCACAGAAAATGCTGGAGTATGCTTGCCCGTGGGCAGCCGTGGCCTAGTGGTTAGAGAGTTGGTCTTTCAATCTAGGGGTTGCCGGTTCGAATCCCCCCTGACCTCTCCCTACACCTCCATCCATGGCTGAAGTGCCCTTGAGCAAGGCACCTAACCCCACATTGCTCCAGGGACTGTAACCAATACCCTGAAATAAATAATAGATGTAAGTCGCTTTGAACAAATGAAAACATCAGCTAAGTGAAATGTAATGTAATGTTATGTAATGTCTTGCATTCGTTGCCCTTCATGCATGCCTTGCCTTTCATGCATGAATTGCCCTTCATGCATACACATCATACAGTTAATCATCTGTACATGAGATAACTTCCTGTTTGGTATGTATCATATTGGCAAAAACACATTTTCACTAACTGTAGCGCCCCCCAGTGGCCGTATTGCACTGAATTCGGTAGGTACCCTCTGGGTGTACTGGAGATCATATGTGAGAAATTTCGTTAAAGGTACACTGTGCAGGAAATGGTCAAAAAAGGTACTACAGCTATGCTGCTCATTGAAACTGGGCTGCCTATTGCCAAAGTTAATCTTTACATGACAGTAATAAACAAATATTTTCTAGTATGGTCCAAGTAGAGTCAGTTTTACAGCTAAAAATGGTTATTTCTGGAAATTCAAAATGGCGGACCATGGAGAAGATCCCCCTTTTCATGTATGAAAAGTGCCATTTTTCCAGTCATAATGAATACTTAGAATTTGATGCTGGTGGTAAGTATTCATGAAAAAGGTAACATTAGTGAATCGGCAGCATGAATTCTGGAAATAAACAACTAAAAATCTCACACAGTGTCCCTTTAAGATCTGTCAAGGCGTTGCTGAGATATGAGCTAACTTCCTGTTTGGACGGTGCGTTTGTCTTTGTTGTCAAATTTGATTGGCTGCTGTGCGCCGGTGCTTTCAGCTATTGCTCTGTAAATTTCAGTATATGTGCAAAATAGTCCGATGGTGGTGTGATAAAAATTGTAGGACAAGCAGACAAAAATTGTGGGCGGAGCTTCATTTTTATTGATTTTTGAATATGTCAAAATGGCGGGAAATTCATGATTGTAAATATGACATCATAGTATGCGTTGGATTCGGCTTGACCCAAGGATTACGGCGATACCAAGCGTTTGATTAATTGAGGTCAATATGGGCCAATATGGTTAAAAACACATTTTTGCTTATTGTAGCGCCCCCTAGTGGCACATTTTAACGAAAACCACTATGTGACCTCTGGAGATAGTGCTGATTAGGTGTCTAAAAGTAAGTTCACATACAAGTAGCCGTTGCTAAGATATGAGCTCACTTCCTGTTTGGCGTCTTCGCCGCAAACTTTGATTGGCTCCTGTCTGGAGACGGTTTAATCAATCGTTCCAGGACCTTTAAGGTAAATGTATCTCAGTCCAAAGATGCCCTCATAAAATTTTCGTGACGATCGGTCGAAAAATGTGGGCAGGGCATCAATTTTATAGATTTTCACAAAATTCAAAATGGCGGAAAAACTGTCCAGGCGGAAAATGACGTCATATGGTGCATTGGATTCGGACCAATTCCGACCAACGGTTCAAAAGTTACAGCATGTTACAATTTGCAACTTTGACCTGCTGGTGGCGCTACAGAGTTTGAGGTAGCCCTGTGAAAAATACAAATCCAATCCGTCTTATCGAGCCGAACGTTTCGGTCTTTGAACGGATTTTCTATCTTGAGCGGTTCTTCAAAACAAATGGTCGTAGACGGAAGGAGAAAATTAAAAAGGGGAAACGGGTCGAATAACAATAGCATACTAATTATAGTTCAGAGGATGCTCTTTCAGAATGCTGACTTAACTGAAATTTTTAAATACTTGAGGATCTTGAAACCAGACAGCACGTGTGTGTGTGTGTGTGTGTGTGTGTGTGTGTGTGTGTGTGTGGTGTGTGTGTGTGTGTGTGTGTGTGTGTGTGTGTGTGTGTGTGTGTGTGTGTGTGTGCGCGAGCGTGCGTATGTGTGTGTGCGCGAGCGTGCGTATGTGTGTGTGCGCGAGCGTGCGTATGTGTGTGTGGTAGAAGCTTTCTGTGGGATGAGTGCAGAGCCAGCACTAACCATAAGCAGAGTATGCAGAGTGCTTGGGGCCTCAACGTACGTAACAGTGGACTTTCAATTAGTCGTAAAATGTGTGAAAACAAACTCCCTGGCAAAGTTAAACGAGCATTTTGAGTTGTTTTGCTGTCTGAGTTTTAACTACTTTCTCATGGCTCCCTCATGAACAAAATTCTTGTTTCTTCTTTCATTTCCACCTGTCACAACACAACCAGTTCCTCTTACTCAGGCCTGGACTGGGAGAACAAAATGGCCCGGGCATTTTTGGCCCAGACCGGCCCCTCATAATCAGCGGAGCACATCCGACTACTTATTGACCAAGCGGCCTATGCGAAAAGGCGCAATATTCATGCATGAATCTCTCTTTCAGCTACCAGATTTATTTAAAATGAATCTTAGTTTGGGCAGTGGTTTAGAAATGCAATAGATGACCACACTCACAGCAAAAGTAATCTAGGCCTACTCTACTGCTCTCTCTAACTCAACCTCATCCTGGCCTGGTTTGACTAGATGAGAAGAGGGAGATAGATTATTTATCACAATGTAGCCTATGCAGCACTTGCAAAATATTCAAATTAATATAGTATTCAGTGTATAGCCTACTCATAAATTGACCTAGATTAATGTTAAATTGAGGGTTTCTTCTAACAGGTGCATTAGAAGAGGGGTTAATTTCCTGTTATCAAAATGCATCTCTCATTGCATAAGGAAGCTACTTTAATAGCTTGAATGATGAAAGAAAATCAAGAACTGTAGCCACAATGTTTTAGTGTGTCAAATATGTTAAGAAAGCATTAACATAGACCTACTGAAGTTTCAAAATGAGCAGTGCTGAAAGTGGTAGGCTACATATAAAATAGTCTACAGATAAAACTGTATCAAAAGCTTATTCAAAAGAAATTCTTCAATCATTTATCATTTCTAATTGTCCTGGATAAAATAACAGCTGAGAGAGAGAGAGAGATGCTAGGTCTTTACCTACAGAATATGGTTTGATTGTGCTCCAAGAGGAGTTACAATTTAAAAAAAAAATGCGTTTGCCAAATCTTTTCCACACGCGAGACGCGACAACCGTTACACGACATAGCCTATGGACATTTTCACTGCGTGGTAAATGTGATTACGCAAACGATCGCTGAATATTTAGCGAGAGTAGGCACGAGTTTGACAGTCTTCGAAACGCATTTGGTACACGGAATGCTTTAGAACAACACCACTGGTGTTCCATTTAATGCTATACATTTGGCACACTGCCGTGGCTACTAGGCCTATATTGTTAATATTATTCACGTCAGTGGTTTGGTGTATGGAATGTTTGTCTTCTCAATTGCCTATGCATGAGTACTGCGACCGGTTCAAAGCACTCAAGCACACTTACAGATGGTGTAACTTCAATCTGCTCATTACCGTGCCATGCCGCGGCAGCGTACCGTGATCATTACACCTTGTGGCCATTCGGAATGCGGGGGGCAGTATAGCACTGCTTTTGCAGAGCAGCGTCTGCCTGTGTCTGTGGTCTGTTATTGCTTCCGTGCTTGCCCGTCCCCCAGTTTTAGTAGTAGTAGAAATACAGTCAGCAAATTGCACGTTTTATTTAGCATTGGGCATTTGATAGGGCATTTGATAATAACACAAGTGTGAGCCCTAAACAAGACCACAATGTGAATTTAAACTCGACTTTTTTCTGTCTTGCATTCACCGTCTCCCAATCCGTCCCTAACTTATTTCAGCACTATTCAAGCCAGGAACGGGTATCCTCAGGATACAGAGTTTGCATACCTACTACAATATGAACCGGTAAAGACAATTAAAACCGAGTCAATCAGACAGGAACACCATTGTAATTAAGTGTGTCCCGTAACGCCAGCATGAGAGAGATCGAATTTTAAATTTGGCGACGACATTGTGTTGCACGTAACATTGGGCATTTGATAATAACAGAAGTGTGCGCCCTAAACAAGACCATGTGAATTTAAACTCACTTTTTTCTGTCTTGCATTCACCGTCTCCCAATCCGTCCCTAACTTATTTCAGCACTATTCAAGCCAGGAACGGGTATCCTCAGGATACAGAGTTTGCATACCTACTACAATTTGAACCGGTAAAGACAATTAAAACCGAGTCAATCAGACAGGAACACCATTGTAATTAAGTGTGTCCCGTAACGCCAGCATGAGAGAGATCGAATTTTAAATTTGGCGACGACATTGTGTTGCACGTAACATTGGGCATTTGATAATAACAGAAGTGTGCGCCCTAAACAAGACCACCATGTGAATTTAAACTCGACTTTTTTTCTGTCTTGCATTCACCGTCTCCCAATCCGTCCCTAACTTATTTCAGCACTATTCAAGCCAGGAACGGGTATCCTCAGGATACAGAGTTTGCATACCTACTACAATTTGAACCGGTAAAGACAATTAAAACCGAGTCAATCAGACAGGAACACCATTGTAATTAAGTGTGTCCCGTAACGCCAGCATGAGAGAGATCGAATTTTAAATTTGGAGACGACATTGTGTTGCACGTAACATTGGGCATTTGATAATAACAGAAGTGTGCGCCCTAAACAAGACCACCATGTGAATTTAAACTCGACTTTTTTCTGTCTTTCATTCACCGTCTCCCAATCCGTCCCTAACTTATTTCGGCATTATTCAAGTCAGGAACGGGTAGGCTATCCTCAGGAGTTTGCATACCTACAATTTGAACCGGTAAAGACAATTAAAACCGACTCAATCAGACAGGAACACCATTGTAATTAAGTGTGTCCCGTAACGCCAGCATGAGAGAGATCGAATTTTAAATTTGGCGACGACATTGTGTTGCGCGTAACATTGGGCATTTGATAATAACACACGCGTGAGCCCTAAACAAGACCGCCAGTCGTTGTTTTGATTATTCTGCATTCATGCCAGGAACGGATTGTGAACACTTATGACTGCTTCTTTGGAGGCTGGATAACCTGTCACACCACGACGTGTCACAAAAGGCTGTGCACTGCCTTTTCTTTTTTAAAAACACAGCAGTCGTATTGTCACGGGGGTGACAAACTTGGACTAACTGTTATTCTCACTGATTGCAAATGTTTGCAGGTGCCAGTGGGAAGAGGGAGAAAGTGATTGGGTGTACGAGGTGGGTGTGGGCTTTTTGAATGCAGGTGGCAAGATGGCGAGGAGGATCCGGAGAAGGACAAGACGCACAGCTACCGCACGAGAGAAGGGTCGGAGAGACTACCGCGGCCGGGGGGCAGCCTTGGGAGGGGGGTGAGCTGCACGCCGGTATCCGGATGGGGCCAGGAGAAGATGGGGCACGCATTCGGTTCTTTGGACGACACAAGCAACAGACGACTACGAATGGCGCGGACGGCATATTGCCTGAACGAGGTTTGCGGCCAGAGTCACGAAGAGGTTGCGTTGGAAAGCTGGTGGTGGAGGACGCTCACCACCGAAGTTAAGTGCCACGCCTGGTCACCATAGCCTTCACCTTGAAGCCTCCCCGCTGTGTGCGCTGCCCCTGGCCCGCTCTGTCTGTCACTCACTCACTCTCTCACTCCCGGACCCAGCGAATGCACGATCGGAAAAGACTTTTTGCGCAGCGAGGATGGCCACCCCTACACCATCGTTTTATGTGTGCTGTGTTGGTTGCTGTGCTGCTCACGTGTGCTCCTTTAAATAAGTAGCTTATAGTTACTCGTGCTGTGTAGGCCTATTTTATTCACAATTGGTGATGGGAGTTAGCATCCCCCTGTGCGTTATTCATACGAATTCAGAGACTGGAAGCCTGTTTACCCTTCTCCTATCTCCACCAGCTGATCCGCCTCCACGTGCCCAGACGAGCCAGGTGGCCCCGCCCAACCTGTCGGAGGCTACGATGCGCACGGACCGAGTGAGAGGTTTGAGGTGCTGATCAGAGACATTGGACCATTAAGGACCCCGCGGACAGAGAACTGGTTACACATCCACACACACGCGCACACACACACACACACACATGCATACAGAACTATGTCTCCAAATAGAAAATAAATACTTGATTTAAATGACTTTGTTGTCTTGGTGTTTCCTGATGTGTACAATGCTCCTCGGGGTAGTTGGTATTAAGTGGGGGTGCCGCTGTCAAACGCGCACCCCCCACCTGTGACAGTATGATAAGTGTTTCCCAACCACTGTGCCGTGGCACACTAGTGCCGTGGGAAATTCTTTTTTTTTTTTGCTTAGGCCTAATTTTTTTGGGCAAACGTATTCATTAATAGGCCTAATTAGGCCTACTTCTATTGTTAAGGCGGCTACAGAGTATAATTTGTTTTCATTATTTCATAATTTTTGTTGGTGGGGATATAGGCTATAAGCCTAGGCTATATAGGCTATTTTTAATTAGGCTATTTGAATGATTCAACCAACCGCCCGAATTTAATTAAAATATTTGGCTATAGGCTACTTTCGATTGTGTTAATTCGATTCGATTGTGTGTGCTCTTCTTAACACTAGAACTACCACGGAGGGGTCAATTGACCTTTTTACCTAAAAGCCCCACAAGGGGGTCATTTGACCCTTTGGACCCCCTGCGGACACTCCTTTTGTTGTGGAAATGTGGCTGTTAGCAGCTCACAGCTGTCACTTGAGACACAGAATATGTGTGTGTGTGTGGATCATTTCCAATGCCTGTTGAGTGCTGTATCTCTGCATCTTCGTTCCTTGGAGAGGAGCTTCTTTCACCACAACATTTTTGAGGGAAATTAAGCAGTAGTCCACATGCACTGGTATTTATCCATCTAACAATTGCCAGGTTGCATTCACATGAGTCGTTATGGTCACATGGCATGGGAGATTCACACGTTACAGTTTTTCGATTGGTTTGGCTAATTTCTCGAAACTGAGATGACATTCTCAAAACAACACGGACAAATCCCCAAACCAACTTGCAATTTCCCAAAACAGAATGGCATTTTTCATTGCTTTCATCAGATATCAAATGCTTTGTACATGTCTCAAATGTTTAGTACATCTCTGCAGATGGATATGTATAAATACCCTTCAGTTGACACATTCAGCATACATTCAGCACATTTTCCAAATAAATTCACCTTGCTTATCTAAACGAATTAGACAATTCTCAGTCTAATGGTTGCCCTCTCCAAAACACGTCAGCATTATTTCATTGTGTAAGTCATCATATGCAAAGTGGTCTACGTAGTTCCCAAAACTGTCAAGGACATCATATTTTAAGAATTTCATTACATAGTAAATTCATGACAGTGTTCAACAGGTCAGATGGTATTGTAACTTTACTAGTTAGTAGAAAATAATTTTACAACCGTGTATACTACAGTTTCCATGTTATTTGGCTAATTTCATGACATTTTTTCAAACGACATTCTGTTTTGAACAATTGCTAGTTGCTTTGGCATTTATCCATGTTATCTCTGTTTTGAGAAATGAGCCAAACCCATGAGAAACCTGTGATATATGGGCATTACTTTCTGTATATGAATTTACAGTAAAGAAAGTTACTGATAAATGTCCTTGGTAAATTATCTGTGTTGTTTACACATAGTCGAAATCTGTTAGCTGAACGTAGATAAAACACCTAACCATTTTGACTGGCAGTGCTTACACAATGGCAAAGGGACAATGTATTTTGAGGGTACTGATGATATATGTGGGGAAGAAATTTAGTTTTGACACATGGGTAAACTGTTTTTGTGGTGATATGAGTGAGTGATGAGGATCCATGTAGTTATGCTGAACCATCCAGTTTATTTTGACAGAAGGACTAAATGAATGCAAATGAGCCAAAGCAATTGAGAAGGATCTATGCCATTTTGATGGTACTGACTATTTATATGTCAGACGGTTTAGTGCTGATGCAAGAATGAGGTGTTTTGGGAGGTATATGACATTTTGCTAGTTATCTGAACTGTTGTGCAGAAGTGTAAGAATGTTTGTCCAAATGACCCAATGGTTATAGGAATGTCATCTCAGTTTCAAGAAATGAGCCAAAACAATCGAGAAAAACTGTAATTCAACCATTATCTGGTTGCAGTCATATGATTCGTCATGATCACATGGGACATTCACACGTTCGTTCATTGATGACTTATATGAAGAAAATGTGCTGACATGTTTTCAGGACAACTATTACACTGAAAATCAACCAATTGGGATAGATCAGCAAGGTACATTCAGTTGAAAATTCTACTAAATGTAAGCTGATTGTGTTAACTGTAGGATACTTGTACATAACCATTTGCAAGGATGTACTAAATGATTGAGACATGTACAAAAGCATTTGAAATTTGATGAAAGCAATGATAAATGCCATTCTGTTGTGAGGAACTGCAAATTAGTTTTGGGATTTGTCCATGTTTTGAGATTGACATCTCAGTTTCAAGAAATGAGCCAAACCAATGGAGAAAAACGGTAACAAACTGTCCGCCAAACTGTGCTATCTGTCTTTATTGCTGATATCTTCATGCAAGTTGCTATTTACCTGTGGTGACTGATTTTGGAGGCTGACAGCCCTTGGGAAGAAGCTGTCTGTCCCTCTGTCTTGGCTGTTAGCACTGTAAGGTGTGACCCCCTCACCCCTCACCCCACACACGGCCCCTAACAGCCTCATTACCATAACAAAATGAGTGATTAGTGTATTAGGTAAAAGCCACCGGGTCAAATGACCCCTCTCTGGTACTTCTAGGTAGGCAGAAAAATCCTGGTAGTTCTAGTGTTAAAACCTGATTTTAATATGGCAACCAGCATAGGCCCTACACATTGTGAGGGACTAAACAAGTGCGTCCAATGCGAATATTCCCTCTTGTGTTGTTGGGGGGGGGGGAGAGAGAGAGCTCTTTTGTGTGCGTGTGGGGGTTTAATCACCCCCTCCCCCACAGACAAACATTCATACCGTCACACAGTTGAAGACTGTAGTCAGTTGACATCTACGTATGTAAGCGCCCCTCCAAGCGTCTGCCTGTATCTGTTTGTGCTTCCGTGCTTGTCCATCCCCCCAGTTTTAGTAGTAGTAGAAATACAGTCAGCAATTTACATGTTTTATTTAGCATTGGGCATTTGATAGGGCATTTGATAATAACACAAGTGTGAGCCCTAAACAAGACCACCATGTGAATTTAAACCCGACTTTTTTCTTGTCTTTCATTCACCATCTCCCAATCCAGTTTGCATAGGCCTACCTACAATTTGAACCGGTAAAGACAATTAAAACCGAGTCAATCAGACAGGAACACCATTGTAATTAAGTGTGTCCCGTAACGCCAGCATGAGAGAGATCGAATTTTAAATTTGGCGACGACATTCTATTGCACGTAACATAACACACGCGTGAGCCCTAAACAAGTGTTTTGATTTTATTATTCTGCATTCATGTCAGGAACGGATATCCTCAGGATACAGACTAGGCCTATTATTATTATTATTAGTGCTTGTGAACACTTGTGAACTATGACTCCTTCTTCGGAGGCTGGATAACCTGTCACACCACGAGCTCTTTTGTGTCCGTGTGGGGGTTTAATCACCCCCTCCCCCACAGACAAACATTCATAGCGTCAGTTGACATTTATGTAAGCGCCCCTCCAAGCCGTGTGAGTTTGACAGTTTGCAGCCAAGAGGTTTTTTCACGAGAGCGCGCGCACACACACACACACACACACACACACACACACACACACACACACACACACACACACACACACACACACACACACACACACACACACACACGAGAGATGCAAGGCAGAGTATGGATATTGTTTCAAAAGTTTGAATGTTTATTTGTTGTGAAGATCTATGATCGAAACGTTGCTCCCAATAAATTAAGTCTTTTGCAAGCAGTGTCCTTTCCCGCTCCTACATGTGACAGTTTTTTGATCTGGCACCTGCTGATGCTTTTTTGCTGGATGTGCGCACTTTCCACTACACAAATAGCAATAAAAACATAGATCAATAAAAAGGCGTTCAAAAAATCAAACTATGCCTAAAAATAAATCCTTACAAAGTCTTTTAAGTGTCCAGGTGTAGGCCTAGCCTACCCTACTTCAATGTCCTTACTCCCGTGTCCATACAGTAAATCCCATGGTGCAAAAAGTGCAGTTGGCTAGTGACTCAACAAGGGTGGCAGCAACGCAGTCTGGTCTTGATTCAGAATTCACTCAGGACAAAGGCGGCATTCAAAAAAATCTAAGTAGGCTATGCCTAAAAATAAATCCTTACAAAGTATTTTAAGTGTCCAGTCACCTGTATAGGCCTACAGTCATCGACCAAATCATCGATCTAGGTGGTGAGCCCACTGATAGGTGAAGGGAAACAGCGCACTACTGCACAAACAACAGACCGAGTCGCAGGAGACACAGCGAAAGGGACGGAACGCAATTCTGGTTAAGCCGGGCAGAAAGGATGTTTTCTGCTGTCTTTATCTGCAGTGTAGCCTACATTAGGCAACTTGTAAAGGCTGCTGTATAGGCATTGTCTACTAAAACTCTGTAGGCCTACTTGTAAAATAAATTTTCACTCTTACTGAAAGTTTAGCCTACGTTTATTTGTTTATACACAGAATTAAAAATCAATACAATAAAAACAATATGAGGTAATAAAAGAGTATGACGTGTGTGGATCCGTTTTTTTTGTTCAACATTGTTCAACATTGTCATAAGATGGTGCGGAGAACCAAAGACCACAAATAGACGCTAACCAGACATGGATACCAAATTATTTCTATTTATTTATTAGGCCTATATTTTTAGGCTTAAACATATGTTAGATTTCAAAAAACATTTAGAAGGCAAGGGAGCACACGTCCAACTATTATTTATTGATTTCTCCTCTGCCTTCAATACGATTCAGCCTCATGTTTTAATTGAAAGACTTCTGGAGCAATTTAAACTGAGCAGGAATCTCTTGGGCTGGGTGCTGCATTTTTTAACTGACAGGACACAAAGAGTGCGGGTCAATGGAGTGCTATCTGACCAGATCTCTACCTCCACGGGCTCGCCTCAAGGTTGTGTTCTGTCCCCCCTTTTGTTTATCCTCTACACCAATATGTGTCGCAGTAGCCAGGAGGACCGATATATTCTGAAATATGCAGATGACTCAGTTATTGTCAGTCTGTTAAAGGACAAGGACACGGGTCATGGTCCAATTGTTCAGGAGTTTGTAGATTGGTGTGAGCAGTCCTTTCTACAACTGAATATTTCTAAAACAAAAAACATGTATGTGGACTTTAGAAAACACGCCACTAATAAAGAACCAACTACCATAAAAGGTCAGGTAGTAGTAGTAGTGGAATGTGTAGACAATTATAAATATCTTGGGACCACAATCGACCGTAAGCTCACCTTTGTGGCACACTGTGAATCTGGGTATAAAAAGGCGAACCAGCGCCTACATTGCCTAAGGAAGCTGTCATCCTTCCATATAGATAAAAAGCTGCTAACCATGTTTTACAGATGTTTTATTGAGTCAATTCTGTCCTTTAGCCTTGTGTCATGGTTCAGCAACTTACCCCTCAAAAACAGAAATTCCCTTAATCAGATTGTGAAGTGGGCTGGTAAATTAATTGGAGAATCACAGCTCAACATGGAGTCTCTCTACAGTAGGCAGTTGCAGAGACTGGCGGGGTCTATCTTAAATGATACATCCCACCCACTATATGGTGAATTTCAGCCTCTCCCCTCAGGTCGTAGGTTCCTAATGCCGGCCTGCAAAACTAAGAGGTATAGATGCAGTTTTATCCCTTCTGCTATTAAAACACTGAATAGCACATGAGTCCAACATTTTAAGGTTTTCCCCTGTTTTTATATACATATCCCTATACTGCACGGTGTTGCCATATGGCAACATACCATTGTTTTGCCATTTCCTGGTATTTAAATATAAATAATAGACACTGATTGGTTTTCATATTGAAACTGTGGCCTTGTTTTATCCAATTATGTGGTTTGTTGACATCACATGACACCACACACTACCCCAGGCTCGCTCTTTCCCTCACTGTGCATGAATGTGTCTCCTTGACAGATTGCTCTGGCATTAGCCACGATTTTTCACACTTTTTGCAATATTTACAAAATTTAAAAAAATATTGGGATGATCTATAGTTAGTCATGATCTGTTTTCACCATTTGTTTTGTTTTCAACTAAAAATTATTTCCTTTTTATGTTGAAAAATAGGTATGTTGCCATACGGCAACATTGTGCGGTAATGGAACAAGACGGTCAATAGGGAAAGTGTATTGATACAAATACCCAATTCTAATTGATTGATTAATTTATTAATTTATTGATTGAATGATTGATAACTGATAATATTTATAATTAGTGTAAATGGCAGTCTGTAATGAACATTAAAAATGTTATAATAGGTGTACAGAACTGTTTTATGAGCTTTCACTCTGAGTACATGCAGAAAAGCGAACAAGGCCTATGCAGCTTCCCCAGACTGCCAAAGGTATACCACAAAAATCCCCAAACCCCAGATTAGAGCATGAAGCTACTGTCATCTTGACCATTTTAAGCCTCCAAAATGTTTTGACTTCATTTGTCTGTTATAAATAGGCTAATTAGCACACAACGTTTGTGCAAATCTGTCAACCCGATCAAAAAATGTTGTACAAAGTCAACCATTTTGAAAGTCAGCCATTTTAAAAGCATAATATCCAAATTTCAAACAGCTCATAAACCAATTTTATTATTAACACACAAGAATTACTGCAAATCCAAGCACCCATTGAAAAATTGTGGCGTAAACAAAAGGTAGGCCGCCTCGAAAGATTGCCAACTTCAAAGTCAGCCATCTTGAAAGTCAGCTATCTTGAAAGCACTGGCCTCACAATTTTACATGGCTTATTTACTCATTATAGAGTGTTATCACACAAGGTTTAGTGTAAATCCAAGCATCCATTCAAAAGTTATGACAAATAAACTGTCAGTTATGTTGAATGCCTGGCCCGCAAATCGGCCATCTTGGATGTCGGCCATCTTGAAAGTGTTGGCTTCCGAAATTAAATCAGTTCATGTACATATTATAGACAGTTACCATACACATTTTTGTGCAAATCTATGCACAGATATTGTGTTAATACCTAATATATTCATTGGTGGTTGGTCAACGTAATACCACTGAAATACTGTTTTTCGTGGATATAATAAACAGTATTCATTTGTTCTCTCAATGGCAAAAATGTGTTAAATAACTCCCTCGAACTTGTGGGTAAACTGTCAATGTTTTTCTGAGAAAAAACAATTACATTCCTATAAAATAATCCATAATGTTGTATGACCCTTGTTTGGTCTTGGAGTAAAAATGTACACTGGATCCTTTCCGTAACTGCACAATGTTGCCATATGGCAACAAACCTAAAAGTACCCCCCAAAAAAACTTTTTTTTGAAAAAAATTGCAAATATGTCTTAAGAAGTTCATTTTATGTGACAAAAACCACAGCAAGATTTTTTTCCATGATGGGATAATAATGCGTGCAGTATAGGGATATATACATATTTATTGTTTATTATTCTTCTTCATATCCTGGTTTGGAGCACTTGTCTGCTGTCTGTCATGTTTTTGTTTTGTTGTCCTTGTTTTGCTTTGTTATTGTCCTTTGTCACTGTCATTAGTAGCCTATTGGGCTGTTGGTGCAAGTTTTTTGTGTGTCAGTACTTTTGTGTGTCAGTACTTTCTGTGTAAGCTTTTGCTACTTTTGCCTGCAACCAAATCTACCTTCGGGTACAAATAAAGTTACCTTACCTTACCTTACCTTACCTTATGTTAGACTACTAAATATTGAAAGAAGGAAAAGAAAAGACAGACACGTCGAGGCTACTGGTCGCCTATTACAGCAAATCGAACATGCGCTTTATGCACACATAGCAATAAAGTAGTAAAAGGAATTCAACTTCGGAGCGCAGTGGGTTTCGTGGGTCCGGGGGGATGGTGATGGCACGTTTGGTGTCTTTCCACCACCCCTGCACGGAGAGTGCATGGATGGAAAGCATATCCATAAAGCATCTGCATTCCTTCAGGAAGAATTAGGCTACAAAGAGCTGGTTACAATTTCAGTAGGCTATTATTTCCATAAAGGAATCGAATAATTGTCATAACAAATGTTGCGGTTTCAGTCAAATAGCTCATATTAAGTGGAGGACGAGTAATATTTCATAAGCATATTTTAGTTCATATATTATGTAATTCATTCTGCAAAAATGAGTATATTTTTCTCTCAAAAAATGACATTGGTTTCAATGAGGGCACTCTTGTTCTGGCAGGGACTCGCTTTTCGGCACGACAGTCACATTCAGGCTACCACAATAAGATGAGCACAAAAATGAGTACGCGCCTTTCAATGGGCGGCTAAATATGCCTGTTGCATAGCGTAATTATTCACACATCACGTCAACTTCAAGTCACAAATTAGTAGTCCCTTGCAGTTGACCTATGTCAAATTAACGTCCTCTCCTAGCCTATATGAACACGCGGGTGTGTGTGTGAGTGAGTGAATGAGAGAGAGAGAGAGAGAGAGAGAGAGAGAGAGAGAGAGAGAGAGAGAGAGAGAGAGAGAGAGAGAGAGAATCCCTGGCTGCGCAGACATTGTTTAGTTTAAAAATGTTTTGGCATAGGCATACTTTTTGGGCATAATTTAATGGCATAGGCCTACACTACACTCAGTGCATTGATTAGTCATAGCAAACAGCAAAAAATGCAGGTGGGGATGTGACATCTGACACGTGACATCTGTTCTGTTGGTTATGGCTCCGCATGTGTGCGCCTGTACCCCGACAGTTGCTTACACTTAATTTGAGCACGAAAACAGCAATATCAATCGCTTGCTAATTTTTTGCCAATGTGACAACATTAAATTCATTACGGAAGTGTAGGTTAGGTTATCGCCCCAGCTGTTGGCGATGTAAGATAAATAGCCAACGCTTAAACGCTCAAACGCGGCGCTGTAGGTTACTGCGGTGAGGTTTAGGCCCCCTATTGCACTCTCCGTAATTTTTACCAAACGAAAAAAGTATCCACATCCAGAAAACAAGTTTGAAGTTGCAATATTAGACGTTTCAAATCTTGCGATGCGAGAATCGGTATAGGGGCTTGTGGCTACACTCAATTTAGGTCTACACATAGAGCTTGCACATTAATGGCAATTCATCCGATCATCATAAAAAAAGAAAAGAGAATTCATTAGGCTATTTATTCTTTTTATGACTCTTCCTACTTCCTGGAGCTGTTCTCACACAATTTAATTAGGCATGTCGTTATCCGCTGAATCGGTGCGTGCTGGTGAATATGAGCATATTAATATGCCGTCAACATCGTCTAAAATATTCCATATGGTAATAAATGTTGCCAACACATTTGCGCTTCTTCACCACTCTGTGCTATGGTTATCTGATATGAACAAGAGAGAGAGAGAGAGAGAGTGAGAGAGAGAAAGAGAGTGTGTGTGTATGTGTATGTGTATGTGTGTGCAATGCCGGGGTGGACATTAAAGTGATCGGGAGTTTTCCCGGCCCAAACCATCGACGTGGCCCACGGCGACAACTAATTTTAACTTTTTTTTTTTGGTCACTTCTTGTGTCTTATTCTTGCACTAATATCAATTAAGTTGCAACCGCCAGCTGCATCATAGTGGATTAAATAGGTCCAAAGCCCCTTCCTAGAAATTCTGTGGTTCTACTACCATGTAAGCAGCATAATTCCCCCGACCCCTCCCACGTGTTTCAGAAGGTTTGGCCCAAAGCTCGTCTTTTTAAATCACACTGGCGCGAAACAGAGCGTCAGTGATGGAAAGCAGAAAGAGGGCTAAAATAAAAAAAGAAAGGCAGTGGCAGCCAAATGTGCCAAATTAACTGACATCTTCTCAAGACAAACTGGTAGGTTACTGAAAGAGAGATAATTGGCCTGGTTGTGAATTTTATCATAGGTTATCATATAGCCTAACGTGGCGAGCGTTTGCAACTGTCACAACTGTCAACTTTTAAAAATGTCACAATGTAGGCTATAGGATTATCTATGCTTTAAAGTGCATTCCTTCCGTAGAAGAACCGAAAACTTGCCAGTTAACCATTTTGATGAACAGATTCCCAAACGCTTCATCACGCTTTATTTGTAGCCTACCACCAGCGCGCACAGGTTGACGCAATAGACAGTCTATTAGACTCTGGCCAAATAGGCTATAACGTGGCGATGTTTGCGATGTCAAATCAACTGTCAACTTACTGTCAGCTTTTAAAATGTCACAATGTAGGCTTTATGGCCTATGCTATGGTTGAAGTGTATTCCTATTTTCATAGAAGAACCGAAAACTTGTTGCTTTACATTAGGCTAGGCCTACATTCCATTTGATGAAGAGAGTTGCCAAACGCTTCATCACGCATTACCTTGCATTACCACCTGCGAGCACTATCAGTTATTATTATATGGTTGTGACGTCATCTGTCGAATGCTCCATTCATTTCAACGGGGCTCCCCAACGTTCGGACGTCTGTTATTTTTCAATAACGGACGGGTTGGTCTATAACAGACCGCTGTCAATGGCAACAAGACTTTTCACTGCTAAAGCGACTTTTCATCAAGACTCTAATCAGCTGCTGTGATAGACAGCACTTGTCCTGGCTACCGCTGTCAATGGCAACAAGACGTTCACTGCTAAAGCCACTGGCTTGTATACAAGTCAGTGGCTAAAGCGAATGTTTCATATCACTCCGCAGGGGGTCCGGTCTTTTGTCACTCTAATCAGCTGCTGTGATAGACAACACCTGTTGTCCTGGCTAGCCTACCTAGCTGTTGCCTAGCGGTGTTCCACAGCGGCACTGTTTTGTTTTGCGCAGCAACAATCTTAACATTAAATAGGTCTAAAGAAATGACCCCGCATGTGTGAATCATTTAAGTATATCCATATAATAAGCGGGTTAACTTTCGGCGAGTCGGTCGCTTTGTGGAATAGCAGCTCCGCTCCGCGTCGGGGTCTAAAGATTCTCTCTGTCGTGCTGCTATTCCACGGTAGCGACCTTCTCGCCGAACGTTAACCCTTACTTAACGCAATAGATAGGCCTATATTAAACAGGGGCTATTACATTTATTGTTAAATACTATTTGTTATTAAATACACGTCAAACATGCTGTTTAAATCATTTATAAGTGCTGTATACCAATATTGCTCTTGGTTCGCGCGCACGGGGACAGTTTAGTTGTCTTTCTAAAAAATAATTACTGGAGAGTTTGCACGTTCTATCTGCGGAATCAGCATCGTGAAAGCCCTCAGCGAATGACCATTCATTGTAATGTGAGACCCCCTTCATGCCCGCGGGAATCTATTCTATTTTCAAGTTGCAATGCCACAAATAGGCTACATGCAGACACGTTCGCCTACATCCCGTGCTTGCAGTGAATATCCTCAAGGAAAGGAATCCTTACATTCGCTGTTTTTGGTAAACAGTTTCAAAGTCGCCGTCATGCTTAGCTCCTCTGCAACTGTAGCCTATTTCGTCTCGCTGTTATAGTGCAGCATTTCTACCGGTGCGTAAACATCAACTCAATATGAAATGTCTTCTTTAGCCTATGGAATGCTTTCTAGCATCAGCACAGCAGATGATCCAGATGAGGGCAGGAGTAGGCCTACTGAAGGGCCAGGTAGCCTAGAGGAAGAGAGTCAGTCAAAATAGATGTTTATGATGATAGGCCTATAAAATAGGCCTATGGCACAGTCTACAGAAGAAAACCATGATATGTGTAGATTAAAACGTGTAGATGATTTAACAAAGCCACAATTAAATAAGTAACAAATAGGCTAAGTGAATGAAAGGATAGGCTGTATGCAGAATGCAGTAGGCATGGAGCCCAGGACCACTGTGGAAACAGGTAAGGATTTAAGATGAACTAATTGATGAAAATGCATCACAATGAGACCAAATGAAACAGGCAACCACTGTTTAATCAATAATTGTCTATGAAGCCTACATTACTTTTTGATTGTTAATTCAAATAGTTAGGTCTACATTTAATTTAATTGTTACATTTAATAATAGGGAATAGTGATAGGGAAGTCAGCGATAGGGAAGTCAGATGTTAAGAGGGAGGCGTGCATTTTGTCCTCCGTATCAGAGTGGCCTGAATTTGAATTAAATTCCCGGACTGAGAAAAGGGTCCACTCCGGGCCTGTGTGTGCGTGCCCGTGTGTGCGTGTGAGTGAATGTGTATTGAGAGAGAAAGAGAGAGAGAGAGATATCATATATATATATATATATATATATATATATATACAGTTTTTTTTAAATCCTTCTGGATTATGGGTTATTGGGTCATTGATCTCTCAATACAAACCTGAACATGCGCTACCAAGTACAGCAAGCGCTGTATAGCGAGCGCTCCCAAGTGCCACCCGGCGGTTGTTTGGGTACACTGCAGCTAGGCCCGGTACGTACCGAGGTGGATGACGTGGCATTACCTCGGTAAAGGGTGTGCATTGTAGGGGACCGACTGTATGGTGGTGGAAATTAATGGCCTATTTAATATAAATGTTTAATGCTGAAGTGAGAGTTGGGGAGAGGCATGGAGTATCCTAAAGTTTGAAAGAACAGATCTTGACTTGACTCATACCTGTCAGGGCTCGTAGAGGCTACTACTGCCGCTTTCCCCCTGCTGTCTCCTAGCGTGCTCCTTCACTTCCAACATGCAGAAGTTGTTGTCCCTCTCCTGCTGCTACAACACAACGGGTGCATCCCAATATGTGTCCTTGCCTCCTCCACTTGTGCTTGTCTCCTCGTCCCGCCTCCTGGCCCCTCCTCTGTGGAGAAAACGATAAAGTTTCCCAGCTGTCAGCCTCGCCACAACAACTTTTGAGGGACTGTTTTTCATTCACCATCCCAATTGCAAATGAGAAAATGACTTTACAATTGAGCTTTTGCAAGATATTGAAATATAATGCTGTTGTCAGTGATGTCATCATGACGAGAAGCAAGTGGAGGAGGCAAGTGGAGGAGGCAAGGTCACATATTGGGATGCACCCTACATGCGCAAGTTTTTTTTATCCCTTTTCCGCAAGCTTTTCCACACCACCTTTTAGTTTTCGTCTCTCCATTGCTTGTGTCTCAAATTTGCGCGCGTAATGCAGGGTAGGGGTGGGGCCGCAATGAATAGTTAAGTCCGACTCAGATGCACCAGTGGGACACCCCCTCCCTCTACCCCCTTTATGTGTCGGCTGATGTCATTGGAGGAGGGCCGAGGGTCGTCAGCACGAAATTGTGGGCCGCCGGTCACATTTTATTAACCCTCTGAGGTCTAAGGCCTTTCAGAGGCTTTTAGGCTGCTTGCACCACCCTGACATTTTCAAGTATTTTCAGCTAACAGTAAGCATCTATGCAAAAGTGGAATATATGGTTGTATTGTGAAAAGCCTGACAAGAAATAATCTGAAAAAAAATTGGATGTCATACAAACATGTTTTATTTAAATTGAGTATAAACACAACTGTACAAAAAAACAGGTTTCAGACGTCTTCAAAAAGTTCAAGAAAACACACAATAAATATATCTAGCCAAGACTTTTGAACAGAGGTGTCAATCCCGGGTTCAGAAAGTAAAAACCCTGCCACAAATTGGATCCAACCATCTCCGAATCACCTGATAATTGAGCACTCAAGACAGGTTGACCAGCTGCTTACTGGAGTCACCTGTGTTGGAAGGAAACTCTGGCAGGGTTTTTACTTTCTGGACCCGGAATTGACACCTCTGCTTTTGAAGTTTGAATCTTGTAAACAAATGTGTTGGCAGCATAAAAGTGAAAAAGGCATTTAGAAATGTTTTGTTGTTTTCAAAAAAAATGCAAAAAAGAATGACTATGTCACTGCCACTGCCTGTCTCATTTGAATACTAATGAGATAGGTGTGAAAAACCTCTAATGGCCCACACCCCCCTGTCAATCCCCATGTGCTCTGATAGCCCCAACCCCCCTGTCACTCTACGTCTGCTGTGTTTACCCTACCTGAAAGGGGCGTGTTGTCACCTCTGAATAGCCACTCAAGCACCGGTACTTTACATGTGAATAGCTATAGGTGTGGCTGCTACAGGCAGAGAGTACAGAATATGCAAAGATTTCTTTTCACTTTCTTTAAATTGGGCCAGCTATATAATTTATTTAATATATATATATTTGAAATCTGGAAGGTCTGAGGTTTCTAATGGTGTAACTTATGTGTTTCAATGACAACAACTCACAGAGTTACAGATTTGTTTTTGGAGACATGTCAAATTGCCCTCTCAAGGGCACTTAGACCTCAATGGGTTAAAAACATTAATAACAATTATTTTTAAAAACCGACATCACCGGCCCTCTAGGGGCGTCGGCCCACCGGGATTTTGCCCAGTTTGCCAGATTGCCAGTCCAGCCCTGCTCTTACTGACATCTGACTCGTGACCTGACTGCCCTGTTAGACAACAAAGCTGGCTTCACCTGATAAGATTAGTAAGCCCTCTGGCGCAAAGAGCAGATGAACAAGAAGAAAACATCTACATAAAAGGTTAGTCTTCCATAATTTAATCAGTCTTTATTTCAAGTAAGTATTAAACAAATTCAACCAAAAGCTAACGTTATAGGAGATTTAAAACGTCAAGTGTTTTCACTGAGTAGCCTGTCATATGTCAGAAAATGTTGGGACAGCTTGCCAAATGGGCAAATATCAACCATGAAAACAACAATGATGCTACATCAGCGCTTCTGTGTGAAATAAATAATGTGTTTCTCCAACGTTAAAGTGACACGTAATGGATATTTTTGGCACACCATAGCCAAAAAGACTGATGGGTGTTAACATTTATAGCAGGTAGCATGCCATCCATTTGTGTTGGTAGGCCTCAGCTATGTCACAAAGCTCGTCCGTTGATGTCTGTCTGGTTCGCAAGTGCCACCTTTACAAAATTACAACCAAATATGTAGTTTCTAGGTAAGGTGGTCTGTCTGGCAATTATTTTGTTGTATTTTTAGTACACATTTACAATGGAACAAACATACATTAATAACTATCTAGAAGAGCAGATTTGACTTCAATAAACTCAATAAATGTCAATAAACTTAAGCGAAAAGGGTATGTCTCATGTCATCTGTTATAATACTTGTAGCCATGCTCTATGTGGCTGCCAGCAGAACATGACAGTATACCATTCATAATGAAGAGTTCTGGGTTGTAGTTTCCCTTGGCAGCCAGCCAGCTGTTATCCATTGTCAGTTAAAATGACGTTTTTTCTTCTCTTCCCTATTCCTCAGGCTCTCAGAGCTACACTACATGTACAGTAGGCCTATGTTTATGTGTTGCTAAGGATCAAGTGCCTGTCTGACATGAAATCGGTTCCAAATTAATGCATGCCCTGTTGCGTGGCATTGTACAGTATTTGCACTATATGTGTGCCTGGAAGAAGAAAGATCATATATTCTGAGAATACGTATATGTTTCTAATTGGTTTTGACTTCAAGAGTTGAACTTACAATGAGAAAGTTTAACTTAAGACTAAAATGAATAATAAGTAAGGGTTAACGTTCGGCGAGAAGGTCGCTACTGTGGAATAGCAGCACGACAGAGAGAATCTTTAGACCCCGACGCGGAGCGGACTATTCATGTAAATTGCTTTAAATGAACACTTACCCACTTCAGTCCATGTGTTTGTGCTGGATTCAGAGCGTTTAAGTTAATAATAATGAGGTCCAAGCGGTCACCAGTGACCGGATTTGACACATCTATAACTCTGTCAGTTTTGGTCATGTTTTAAATGGTTAAACTTGTTTCTATGTTGTGAAAACGTAATGTGTAATAAATCTAGACTTTAAATAAGTATAAATAAATAAGTATACATTTTGAGTCAAATGTCACATTTGTACTATGGTGTCACTGTCACAAGCCTGGTTCTCCATATTAAAACTTTTTAAAATAAATAATCAAAGTTCAATAATTTTTCTAAACAACGCTGGTATATTTTTCAAGATGTCTACTTTTCCTGTGAGTTTGAAGTTACATTGATGCATTGTTGATGAATTATTTGCTGTTGATTTTGGAGACTGTCAAATGATATGAAATTTAATTAATGGTGCTTTGAAACCATCAAATAGAGTGGTAACAGTCAAGGAAAAACGAGCGAGAGAGTATAGAGAAGTATAGATGAATAAAGTATGCTGTGGAGAGCTGTGTTCAATGGTGCGGCAGTCAGAGCATACCTATAAAGAAAGAGGGTGAGGTGTGTGATGTTATTACTTGTCTTTTGTTTTGATTCTAGCTTGTAACATCTGAAATAAATTAAATGCCAAGGTCACCCTCCAGTATGATTCTTATGAGCTCTGCGGGTCAGTGTTAATTTCGTCAACCATGACTATGACTAAAATATTTCGTCAATGCCCCTTTTTGATTTTCGTCATTTAGACTAAGACTAAGACTAAATTGGGAAGGCAATGACTAAAATATGACTAAGACTAAATTTGATTTTCGTCATTGTGACTAAGACTAAGACTAAAATTTAAAAACCTGACGAAATTAGCACTGGCGTAAAATAAAATGAAGAAAAAGAGAACCAGTGTGTGAAGACGTTTTATTCTGTACAGTGTGATATATGTTAAAAAGAGAAGCAGTGTGCGGAGAAGGTTTATGCTGTACAGTCAATGATATATGTCAAAAAGAGAAGCAGTGTGTGGAGAAGTTCTATTATGTACAGTGTTGACTAAAATGACTAAAATGACTAAAAATTGACTAAGACTAAAATTGATTTTCGTCATTTAGACTAAGACTAAGACTAAATTTGAAAAAGCTGACGAAATTAACACTGTTGCGGGTTAAACTTAATGACCACATGGCTATCTGTCATTGAGTGTTAGCATATGTTGATAATCTATGACTTTAAGACTTTATAAGCCTAGCATAGGGCCAT
Organism: Engraulis encrasicolus; assembly: GCF_034702125.1. NCBI lineage: Eukaryota > Metazoa > Chordata > Actinopteri > Clupeiformes > Engraulidae > Engraulis > Engraulis encrasicolus. The sequence continues at coordinate 155,894 of NW_026945939.1, forward strand.
ATTGACTACAACATTACATTATGACAATAGGCACAATAATCATGTTGATGCATTTGTTTCTGGCTCAGTTTTGCATTTCTGTCCTTTAGCGCGACATGAATGTCACATTTTTTAAATGCACAAATAGCCTTTTTTTTTTTTTTTTTAGATGAACAACATGTTTGATAAACACTGAATATTGCATTAGGGGACAGCAAATCATATCATCCCTGAAATGCTAGTATAAATTCAAACAATTTTTAACTATTAAAAAGAAAGATATCCCTGTATTTCCTTGATGGTTCCTAATAAGCTTGCCTCTGATGGGGGAAACAATCCTTAAATGGTTATTTCTCATTGAATTAAGACTTTAAAATACTGCACTAAATATAAAGAGTATGACAATGTTGATAAAACAACTGCCATACAGATTCCATTATGGAAGAAAGATGAATAATAAGAATTATTACAACCACTACAGTACTGTATACGTGTCTTGCAGCTTTTCTGCGTAGCCCGCAATAAACTGCTATCGCTCTGTCTGCCTGGTTAGTCATGTTGTATTTGTCCTCTGTTTTAACCCTTTATTCTAGCAGGCTCTCCAGGAAGGGACCAGGGTCTGGTGTGTCCAGAGCTCCATCCATGAGGAGTGACTGGTCAAAAGAAGAGCCCCCTTTCATGGCAGAAGGGGAAAGGTAGGCAAATATTGACATGCTATTGCAACATGTGAACTGGCCTCAAATATATTTAAATGCATGCATTAAGGGTGGAAGATGGAGTGGAAATAATAACCTAAGGATGCATAAGCAGTAGTTCATAGTAGAGTAGAGTAGAGTACTTTTATAAATCCAGAGGGAAATTAAGGTGTCTGAAAGATTAAATAGGAGATACAAGACATACACAAAGACCTTATACACATTATTGCACATTGCAGTAAACATGTAGCAAAATCTGAGTATAGTAAAAATCCTTTCATTAGTTAGTTAACATACACACACCCACGCTCTCTCTAGCTCAAACACACCCACACATAAACAAGCACATGCACACATAGATAGTCACACAGAGATTGGGCACTCAGGTGCGGCCCCTAGTGGCATCAGGGGTGAGGAAAAACTCCCTTTCGCTTGATTCATAGTTTGTAAGGGGGAAAAAAAAGCTCAGTGAGGTCTGAGAAAAAAGACCCCCTATAGTCAGGAAGAAACCTCAGGCAGAGACCAGCGGCCACCTAGGGGAGCCCCCTGCCAGGGCTGGTTGCGAGTAGTAAGGGCGCTGCGGCAGCTGGGACACTATGACGCCTTGGCAGCTAGGAGTTGGCAAGGATGAAGAGGTGGGTCTTCAGCTGCTTCTTGAAGGAGTCGACGGAGGTGGCTGATCGGATCTCGATGGGGAGGGCGTTCCATCTCTTGGGCGCATAGCAGGCAAACGCGGCGTCGCCGATCTTCTTCTGCGGGGGGGTGGGGGTCCTTAGCAGCTTGGCATCAGTGGACCTGAGAGCTTGAACAGGGGCATAAAAAGAGAGCATGTCTGAGATATAACTAGGGGCAAGTCCATTTAATGCTTTAAATACTGTGAGCAGAATCTTAAAGTCGATTCTGTATGAGACAGGTAACCAGTGCAGGTCTGCCAAGACAGGAGAGATGTGCTCTCTCATTCTGGTTCTTGTTAGGATTCTTGCCGCAGAATTTTGAATGAGTTGCAATTTGTCAATTAATTTTTTTGGGAGACCAGAGAAGAGAGCATTGCAGTAGTCTATCCTACTGGTGACAAAGGCATGAATAAGTTTCTCAGCGTCTTGTCGGGGGGCCAAGCCGCGCACTTTGTTGACATTTCTAAGATGGAAAAAAGCAGATTTTGTTATCTTGTTGATGTGAGGCTCAAAGCTCAAATCCGAGTCTATGACCACACCTAGGCTAGTAACCTTATCTTTAATGTGCATGCTTAGGTCACCTAGGCTTGAGTGGAGTTTTGCACGTTTTTTCTTAGGCCCAATGAGCAATACTTCAGTTTTATCCTCATTTAATTTTAGGAAGTTACTGTTCATCCAATCTGTGATGGCAGACATGCATTTAGTCAAGGCATGAATGGCAGTGGTTTGGCTAGGCTCGACAGAGATATATAGTTGAGTGTCATCGGCATAGCTATGAAAATCAACATTGTGCTCTCTGATGATGGAGCCCAGGGGCAACATATAGAGAGAGAAGAGGAGAGGGCCCAAGCAACTACCCTGAGCAACTCCAAAAGGTACATCATACTTGTTGGAGACGTATTCTCCGATGGTGACAAAAAACTGCCTTCCTGTAATATATGTTTTGAACCACTCTAGGACGTGACCGGACAAGCCTACCCAAGATTCAAGGCGGTCAATTAGTATGTTGTGGTCTATCGTGTCAAAGGCGGCACTGAGGTCGAGGAGGATAAGTGCTGAAACTTTGTTTGCGGCAGTGCTGAGCCTAAGATCACTTATTATTATAAATGACCGGATTATTCATTTACATCTCCCAAAGTTATACACAGTTATATTACATTCTCTTTACTCGTATTCTTTTTGTTAGGCTTTTAAGAGTACAACCGTGTGTGCCACATTAGTATAGATGTTTACAGTTAGTTCAAATACTTGAAAAAAGACTCCAGAGGGTTAATAAAATTAATTGGTGAAAGAAAGCCTACAAATCACTAAAACAAAGCAGAATAACATTTAAATCACCTTGGAAATGTTTTTTGTGTAGGCGGTCAATTTTGAATGTTAACACCATGAACGTAACCATGCTTCTAACACAACCAGAGCGTTTTCAAACTGTTAAAGGGACACTGTGCAGGAAATGGTCAAAAATGTAAAAAAAAAAAAAAAAAGGTACTGCAACTATGCTGCTCTTTGAAACTGGGCTGCCTATTGCCAAATTTGATCTTTACATGAAAGTTAACTAAGTAATAAACAAATATTTTATAGTATGGTCCAAGTAGAGAATACTTAGAATTTGATGGTGGTGGTAAGTATTCATGAAAAAGGTAACATTAGTGAATGGGCAGCATGAATTCTGGAAATAAACAACAAAAAATCTCACACAGTGTCCCTTTAAGACAAATATTAAAGCTCAACTATAATTTCAAGACAATGTCAAATGGATTTATTACACGGGTATTGTGAGTGAAAATTGGTACTTTGGGTCTGAAGATTTCATCCGTGTAAGTAATTACATTTGCAAAATCGTTAAAGGGGGTGCTAATACTAATGTAGGGGGGGTGGGGGGGGTGGGGGGGGGGGGGTAAAGACCTAATGACGGCCCTGGTCCCATATACAGAGTCTCAGTGCAGTTCAGAAGTCCAAGGTGCTACAGAGCGGCTCTCTCAGGGTATGAGGAGTTAGTAGCCTAGAAATCTAGACGCCCCTAGCGACCGCAAATTGAATTTGCTCCCGGGGGCAGTCTAGCGGACCCCGGTCGTTTTGCGAGGCTGAAAGTTATCCGATGACAGGGCCAATCAAATCGCGAGGGGGGCCGGGCTACCTAGTAAACAGGAAACTTTCTAAGAAGAAGCATGGTGTCCGTCCGTGCTACGTACAGCACGAAAGTGTTTACTTAATTTAAAAAGCCTGGATGATAATACATTTTGTGGCTGACATGGATTGATGTAATAATACACCATGAACTTATGGGGCACAAATAGATCTCAACACATTACCATTTGATCATTCGATGTTTTAAACTAGCTCGGTAAGCTAAGTTGAGCATTTTACAGAACCAGATAGTCACTCGTGTAGAATGAAATTGCTGCCCCAATTTCTAACAAGACACATGCCATTAAAAACGAGACATTTGGGAGCTTTGGAAGTCTTTGAGTAGCTTACTAAATAGATGGGAATGACACCGAGTCTACCAAGCTAGTGGCTAGCTAACCTGTCGTCAACAACACAGACCTAGGTATCCAGGTTAGGGTTAGTCTTAGAAAAAAAACTAGGGTTAGAAACAAAAAACTAACATCAAAAAGATAACTAGCTCCGTTATATGGCGGTGGGATCGATAGTCTGGCTAGTGGGAGCGAGCTGACCGGGGAGCGTCCTGCGTTGGGAGCGACAATCCGGGAAAGTTATGGGTAGCTGGCTAGCTAACGCCGAACATGCCATGTTGACAACAATCATAAATATAACCATTTAACAAGCCCCAAATTGCTCGACATTTTGCTGATTGATCAAGGAGGGTCATGTGGTTGAAAACGAGGCATTTTTTAACTGTATAAGTGAAAACACGATTTATTAGGAAACTTGTTTGTGGCTGTGGTCATCACACGAATTCACTGCTACGACGGCTGGAAGTTGCTGCTTCACCTACAAAGAGGCACTCGCTAGTGGCTAGCTAACCTGTCGTCAATAGCAGAGCTAGGTATCCAGCCTTGTATTATATTCCTGCCCCAAATTCTAATAAGATCCATGTCAATAAAAACGAGACATTTGGGAGCTTTGAAAGTCTGTAAGTCGCTTACTAAATAGATGGGAATGACACCTGGTCTACCGACCTAGCGGCTAGCCATGTATTAGTTATGGGTATACAGCTAGCTAGCTAACACCGAACATGCCATGTTGACAACAATCATAAATATAACCATTTAACAAGCCCCAAATTGCTCGACATTTCGCTGATTGATCAAGGAGGGCCATGTGGTTGAAAACGATGCATTTTTGAACTGTATAAGTGAAAACACGATTTATTAGGAAACTTGTTTGTGGCTGTGGTCATCACACGAATTCACTGCTACGACGGCTCGAAATTGCCGCTTCAACTACAAAGGGGCGTGTCGCGTGTACGAGACAGCTGTGACGTTACACAGAAGTGTGTGGGGATTGGTTGTTTGCCATCCAATTGCGTGACGTTGAGTGCTGAAGCAACCGTTTATCCCGCCCACACTGCTGCCCAGCTCTCCTAGACCCTGGTACAGCTTTTTGCTGTACGGGTCTGGCTGCGCTAGGCTAAGGAGTTAGGGTATAGTGGGTAAAGTGACCTTTGTAGTACAGTTCTGTTAGGCAACGCTCAATGCAGTAAGGAGTCTAAGGTAGTGCAAGGTAGTGGTGGAGCTTGTGCCATAGGGATGGTGTGTGTGTGTGTGTGTGTGTGTGTGTGTGGGGTAACATGTAGTTCCTCTTCAGAGAAATCAATCCGAGATGTGGGGGTGTAAATGACTGTGTGCGTCGTGTGGTGTGGTGTAGTGTGCTGTAGGGTGACCACTAGTGGTGTCAACAATAATCGATTCGGCGATGCGATGCAATGCAATGCGGGGCATGGACGATCCAATTCAATGCGGCAAGTTCCAGAATCGATGCAGCAATTTTTTTAAGTTTCAATTACTTCCGTGGATATTTCGGGAGCAAATGAATGTTAAATTAAATAAAAGCACTTCAAAGCATTGCAAGACTGATACAGACTGATACAGAAAACAGCCAATAAATTGTTGCTCAGTATCTGACTACTTGTATTGCCTCATCATGACTGATGAAACATTTGCTTTGCTTTCAGTAGAAATGTAATGCATTGCAATGCATTGTAGAATTGAATTGGATTGAATCGAATCGAATTGCTACCTCCCGAATCGTAATCGAATCGAATCGTGAGGGCAGTGCAATGCACACCACTAGTGACCACCTGCTAATAAGTCTTATTAGCAGGTGGTCACTAGTGGTGTGCATTTCATAGGGGGATATTTCGTCAGTCATTTTGAAGTGCACTACCTTTTTTACTTTTAGGGTGACTTAAAAAATTCCCTCTCAGATAGTCTCAGAATGCGCCCTTTTAGCTTAATTTCAAAAAAGTTTTTGCACCGCCAAAGTCACCATTTGACGAAGTTAGGCCTTTTGTGTGTTAGCCCAGTTGTTGCCCTATTGTCCTTTAATTTAAATGAAAATAATTTTTAATTCATTGCTTGATTTACTTTAAGTTTTGTTGAATAAATAACACTCAGCTAAATAACACTCATTCTGTTCGATGTTTGTTTTTCAATAATTAATGACCATTATTATATCCCCGAAACGCGGAGAGTGGACCGCGTCCGCCGCCGCCGCCACCACGTTAGGTCTTTCGTGTTAACACAATAACTTTTGAACAAATGGTTGGATTTGGTGTGTGAATGCTCTATGGTAGGTTCATGAACTAATTTGAGTTTGGAGGTCAACACTTTCAAGATGGCCGATTTTTTGTTTGCCCATAACTTCTGACCAGGTGGATGGATTTTTCCCAGATTTGGTGTGTGTGCATGTGTGCACCATTAAGTGGATCTACCACATTAGGTACAGTGCAATAACCAATGTAACAATATTTAATACCATGTAATACCAGTTACACACAAATACATGATGTAAGTACAAAATTGGGTCATGGTGTTACACTGGTATTACATGGTATTAAATAGTGTTACACTGGTTATTACACTGTACCTAATGTGGTAGATCTGCTGTAATAGTGAACTATTAAAATGAAGTGTTACCATTTGCCCCATATTTTGTTAACTTCGCTTTCACAATAGTCGTTTGGTTTTAAGCACGTGATTGATCTTTTTATAGATATTAAATATATTTCTTATATATATATATTTTTAACATATAAGTTTATAAGAAGGTGGATGGGAGTGGTAGGAATGAACAAGGATTGGAAGCATCACGTTGTCGGGGATATACCTTTAGCAGTTGAAGGCGACTGCAGAGGCCTTTTCACCTGAATTCACGTCTCTGCTCTTACTTACTTACCTGTGCGGGAAACCCTCTGGTCGAAAACTTGTGAGAACCTTTCTGTACAACTAGATCTGGTCGTGCAAAGCCACCATTGGCGTAGTCATAAAAACACATTGAACCCAGACCTCCAACACACCCTCAGGTTACAAAGGGTGTGTTGTCTCTCTGCATTAACTTTCTCTGTACCAGGCACTCTAGAAAAGAAAAAGTGTCTGGTGTGTCCAGAGCTCAATCTATGAGGACAGACTGGTCAAAAGATGAGCCCCCTGACATGGCAGAAGGGGAAAGGTAGGCATGGGCAGATATTGAAATGCAATTTTACCTCACAGCAGAAACAACATTATTCTGAGAATAGAAGTTGTGCCTTTTGTCTTTATCATCAGGGAACAACAGATAGGACATGAACCAGACACCATCAGCAGTCAGGATAAGCACCCAGATCTACTTCATATTTTTGAGGTAAGTGATTCAGTTTCCATCTGACTCAAAACTTCCACAGTAGAGTCTCTGTTCAGTAAATCCATCTGTTTTGAATTATTAATATTGACTGACTGACTGATTGATTGATTGGTTGATTGGTTGAGTGAAACATATTTATCAAATACACTGAAAAACATCTATTCCCCAGCGGCCATAACGGCATTAAGTAATGCAACCAAAGCGTAATTTAATATATACTCTTCTTACTTTTTTAATTTTTAATGAATGGTATTTACAGTTTTTCTCGATTGGTTTGGCTAATTTCTTGAAACTGAGATGACATTCCTATAACCATTGGGTCATTTGGCCAAACATTCTTACACTTCTGCACAACAGTTCAGATAACTAACAAAATGTCATATACCTCCCAAAACAGCTCATTCTTGCATCAGCACTAACCTTTCTCCCACATAAATAGTCAGTACCATAAAAATGGCATAGATCCTTCTCAATTGCTTTGACTCATTTGCATTCATTTAGTCCTTCTGTCAAAACTAAACTGGATGGTTCAGCATAACTACATGGATCCTCATCACTTCCTCATATCACTCCAAAAACACTTAACCCGTGTGTCAAAACTAAATTCCTTCCCCACATATATCATCAGTACCCCCAAAATACATTGTTGCTTTGCCATTGTGTAAGCACTATAAGTCAAAATGGTTAGATGTTTTCTCTACGTTCAGCTAACAGATTTTGACTATGTATAAAAATTAAAAAGTGAGTGAAACCATTGAAGTTTGACAACACAAACAATTTACCACAGACATTTATTTGTAACTTTCTTTTCTGTAAATTCATATACAGAAAGTAATGCCCATATATTACAGGTTTCTCGTAGGTTTGGCTCATTTCTCAAAACAGAGATAACATTCTCAAAATAACATGGACAAGTCCCAAAACAACTAGCAATTGTTCAAAACAGAATGTCGTTTGGAAAAATGTCAAGAAATTAGCCAAATAACAGAGGAAACTGTAGCATACACGGTTGTAAAATTATTTTCAACAAACTAGTAATGTTACATCTGGCCTGTTGAACACTGTTGTGAATTTACTGTTTAATGAAATTCTTAAAATATTATATCCTCGACTGTTTTGACAATTGTGTAGTCTACTTTGCATAGGATGACTTACACAATGAAATCATGCTGACATGTTTTGGAGAGGGCAGCCATTACACAGAGAATTGTCTAATTCGTTTAGATAAGCAAGATCAGTTTATTTGGAAAATGTGCTAAATGTATGCTCAATGTGTCAACTGTAGGGTACTTGTACATAGCCATCTGCAGAGATGTACTAAACATTTGAGACATGTACAAAGCATTTGATATTTGATGAAAGCAATGAGAAATACCATTCTGTTTTGGGAAATTGCAAGTTGGTTTGGGGATTTGTCCGTGTTGTTTTGAGAATGTCATCTCAGTTTCGAGAAATTAGCCAAACCAATCGAGAAAAACTGTATTATATAGTAGTAGTAGTATATAGTATTTAGTATATAGTCAGACGTGTGGAAGATCCCACAGGCAAGACTCAGCTTCCTTATATGCTCAACCTATGACACGCTCCCCTGTCCTCGGAACCTCCACCAGTGGTTTGGAAATGAGGAATGTTGCGCACTCGGCAATGCTCCCAATGCAAGCCTCCAGCATATCTTGTCAGGCTGCAAAATTGTGCTATTACAAGGCCGCTACAGATGGCACCACGACCAAGTCCTGAGAAAGCTAGCTGAAGTACTGGAGGAGTGCAGACAGGATAGCAGAATACCATCATCGACAGAGGACCCCACCATTTTTGTCGAGGAAGGAGGGATCAGAAGCATCAGGCAAAGAGAAACATCAAGGCCCTTCAGTCCCGGCCAGGATTGGAGCATGAAGGTCGACTTGGACAGGAAGCTTCTGTTTCCCACAGAGATTACCACCACATCTCTCCGCCCAGACATAGTGGCGTGGTCCACAAAGGCAAGAGCGGTGGCCCTCATTGAACTCACCGTGCCAAGTGAGGAAGGAATCGAGGCTGCCTTCAAGCGGAAAAAGGCCAAGTACTCTGAGCTGGCTGCTGAGTGCCGAGAGGCGGGTTGGAAGACCTAGTGGAGGTTGGATGCAGAGGCTTTATGGGGTTGTCGACTATACGCCTCCTAAAGGACGTGGGAGTCACCGGAAGAAGGCTTAAGAAGGCAACAAAGGAACTGGCAGAGGAGGCGGAGAAAGGGAGCTTTTGGCTCTGGCTGCGGAGGAAGGACAGAAACTGGGGGAAGAACACCTAACCCCCAGACAGCAGCTGCAGGGAACAGCAAGCCTATCTCCCAACCGGCTTGCGCATTCTGCACTTCACTCAACACTGTTGTCACCCCAGCAACCAACGCACCCGAGCACAGCTGCATTGGAAGGGGGTTACAGCCAGCAGCCAACGAACACCAAACAGCTCAACTGCCTCACAAACAACTCGTCAGTAAGCATTCAGCGCATTCGGCACCTTTCACTCAGCACTGTTGCCGCCCCAGCAACCAACGCACCCGACACAGCTGCCTTATTTTCTTTTTTTATGCTTATCAAATGTATGAAACGTATGTATTGTTGGTGTGAGCTGTACGCCAGAGGCAGATGGGCAGTGAGCCTGGCCACTCACTGTTGGCCCACTAGCTGGAGTTGGCGGTGTTGTGGTTCAGGGCCGAAACACCGCAGAGAAGGCTGGACACCACCTGACGACATCTGCTTCTGGCGTAGGGCTACAGCTACCTGCGAAGGTGGTTGAGGAAGGCACCTCCTGTGCATGCATGATGAATGTGAATGTGTATTCCCTATGTTTGTCTAGTAATTTATACAATAAAGATGTTTGTGTCACAAGTCTTATTTTCTCTCGCTGACCCATGGGCACCGGAGGAGGTGCGACAGGCAGCAATGCCCAGCAGGTATTAACAGCTACCTGTACAATCCTGAAGTTCTGGCAAACCCAGTGACTACTGTGAATAGGGCAGTTGGAGTCCAGGGAAGACTGGAGGACATCCAGGAGAGACTGGATGACAGCAGGGAAAGACCGCACCGGGCGTGGGCGGCTAGTTACCCAACCCACAGCTCCCTCATTAGAGGGAAGCCCAACCCCAACTACGAAGAATCATAAGAAGCAACAGCCCGGGGGCCCTCCGAGAGGTGGGATGGAAGATGGGTCCAACAGGACGGACCACACGGTGACGACGGCAACGGAAACGGATTTCGAGAATACTCCAGGAAACGAGGAGAAGATCCTCCGAAGGTGTGAATGTGGATGGGAGAAAGTGACCACGTTCAGAGGCGTCCGGATCCACCAGGGGAGAGCGAAGTGTGGCCAAAAGGGCCAACAGCAACCTTGCACTGCGACAGCAGGTGAGACAAGAGGGACCAAAAGCCAGGACAAAAACCACAGTGCCAACGGACCCAACATTGCTGGAGGCATGAGAGTGTCAGAGGAAGAAGTCCCACTGGTGGAGAACGTGCCCTCACGTGAGCATGAAGACCCAGTCCTCACCACCTCACACCGAACAGAGCCAAACGCAGAGTCCAGGAAACCAGCAAGAAGAAATAAGATTAAGTGGCCAAAGTCAAGTGAAGCAGAGGCATGGCGAGCACTGGATGCAGACCTGATCAAGACCCTAGAGGGATCACTGCATGGAGGGGTGGAGACTAAGCTTAATCTGATTGGGGACTTCATATATCAGACTTGCAAGGACAGGTTCGGCGAGGTTGTCCCGAGACAGAGGACCACCCTAAGAGAGAAGGGGAGGAGAGAGAAGGAAATCCTCCAACTCGTGCAAAAGCGGCGGCAACTCCGCAAGAACTGGAGAAAGGCAACCCAAGCGGAGAAAGAGGGGCTCAAAGCCTTGTGGGAGGAGGTCAGGAAAAGACTAGCCGGACTTCGCAGAGCCGAACGTATTCGGAAGCGCAACAGGCGGAAGGAAAAAGAGCGAGCCAGTTTCTTCAAGGATCCCTTCAAGCATGCCAGACAGCTGCTGGAAGAGAAGAAGACTGGCAAGCTTGAAACCACCAGGGAGCAGTTGGAGCAGCACGTCAGGGAACAGTACAGCGATCCGCAAAGGAGCGTCCCACTTGGAGCACCAGGATATGTACCCCAGCCTGCACAGCCAACAGCTGAGTTTAATATCATGCCTCTCAAGCTCAGCAAGGTCAGGCAAGTCGTGGAGAAGGCGAGGTCCTCTTTGGCACCAGGCCCCAATGGAGTCCCCTACAAGCTCTATAAGAACTGCCCCAAGGTACTAGAGCTGCTATGGTACCTAATGAGAACTGCCTGGAAGAAGAAAATCATTCCATCTGAGTGGCAAAGAGCGGTAGCAGTCTTCATCCCCAAGGAAATGAACTCCAAGGACATCAGCCAGTTCCGTAGCATCGCCCTACTAAACGTGGAAGGGAAAATCTTCTTTTCAGTTCTAGCCAGAAGAATGACCCGCTACCTGCTTGAGAATGGCTATATTGATACCAACTGTCAGAAAGCAGGGGTGTCTGGATTCCCTGGATGCGTAGAGCATTCCACAATGATCTGGGACCAGATTCAGAAGGCAAAGAGGGAGAAGACTGACCTGCACGTCATCTGGCTTGACCTTGCCAACGCGTATGGATCAGTCCCGCACCAACTGATCAACTACGCCATGGACTTCTTTCACATGCCCACCTGTGTCAAGACCCTGGTAGCAGAGTATTTCAACAACCTGCAGATGTGCTTCTCCATACAAGACTTCACTACTGGGTGGCAATGGCTTGAAGTCGGAATCACAATGGGATGTGCGATTTCTCCGATACTATTTGTAGCAGCATTTGAGATCATTCTCATCGGTGCAAGACAAATGGTCGGAGGGATCAAACTGCCAAACGGTCAGAGGCTTCCCCCACTAAGGAGCTACATGGACGACGTCACCTCCCTCCTGCAAACAGCAGCATGTACAGCAAGACTGCTGAAGAGGATGAACGAGCTGATGTCATGGGCCCGAATGAAGATCAAGTCCTCTAAGTCTCGCAGCCTGTCACTTAGGAAAGGAGTCAGGAATGACTGCACCACCTTTCTTGTCGGAGGGGAAAAGATACCACTTCTTGCCGAGCAACCCATCAGAAGCCTGGGGAGGCAGTACACCGCAGAACTATCTGATAAACAGATGGGGAAAACCGTCATGAAACAGCTATGTGACGGCCTGGCAAGGATCAACCAAAGCCAACTCCTTGGGAAGTACAAGGTTTGGTGCTAACAGTTTACACTCTACCAGAGGGTAATGTGACCCCTGAAAATGAGCGAGATCCCCTCATCAACCATGACTAAGATGGATGGGAAAGCCAACTCATTCATACAAAAGTGGTTGGGGTTGCCACATTGCCTATCTGAAGCTGGCCTCTTCGTAAGAAATACACTGCAACTACCACTGAAGTCACTACAGTTGGGCTACATGCAAGAGAAAGCCGGGTTGGTCCTTGAGCTTCAGGAGTCCACAGACGAGACAGTCAGGAAGGCTAACGCCAGGGTCCTGACTGGTCGCGAGTGGAACGCCCAGACCGAGGTCGACCAAGCTGTAGGCCAGCTGCAGCACAAGGAAATCATGGGCAGAGTGCAGGTAGGTAGAGCATGCCTAGGATGGGGAGATGCACCAAGATTCTGGCCCAAGGCCCACCGCAAGGAAAGGAAGGAAATGGTAGTGGCGGAGGTGACGAGGATGGAGGAAGACTGCTACAAGATCAAGGCTGTGTCTCAGGGATGGCAGGGAAGCTGGACAACCTGGGAGGGAATCTCAAACAGGAACATCAGTTGGTCAGACGTGTGGAAGATCCCACAGGCAAGACTCAGCTTCCTTATACGCTCAACCTATGACACGCTCCCCTGTCCTCGGAACCTTCACCAGTGGTTTGGAAATGAGGAATGTTGCGCACTCTGCAATGCTCCCAATGCAAGCCTCCAGCATATCTTGTCAGGCTGCAAAATCGCGCTATCACAAGGCCGCTACAGATGGCGCCACGACCAAGTCTTGAGAAAGCTAGCCGAAGTACTGGAGGAGCGCAGACAGGATAGCAGAATACCATCGCAGACAGAGGACCCCACCACCTTTGTCCCGGAAGGAGGGATCAGAAGCATCAGGCAAAGAGAAACATCAAGGCCCTTCAGTCCCGGCCAGGATTGGAGCATGAAGGTCGACTTGGACAGGAAGCTTCTGTTTCCCACAGAGATTACCACCACATCTCTCCGCCCAGACATAGTGGCGTGGTCCACAAAGGCAAGAGCGGTGGCCCTCATTGAACTCACCGTGCCAAGTGAGGAAGGAATCGAGGCTGCCTTCGAGCGGAAAAAGGCCAAGTACTCTGAGCTGGCTGCTGAGTGCCGAGAGGCGGGTTGGAAGACTACCATCTACCTAGTGGAGGTTGGATGCAGAGGCTTTATGGGGTTGTCGACTCTACGCCTCCTAAAGGACGTGGGAGTCACCGGAAGGAAGCTTAAGAAGGCAACAAAGGAACTGGCAGAGGAGGCGGAGAAAGGGAGCTTTTGGCTCTGGCTGCGGAGGAAGGACAGAAACTGGGGGAAGAACACCTGACCCCCAGACATCAGCTGCAGGGAACAGCAAGCCTATCTCCCAACCGGCTTGCACATTCGCACTTCACTCAACACTGTTGCCACCCCAGCAACCAACGCACCCGAGCACAGCTGCATTGGAAGGGGGTTACAGCCAGCAGCCAACGAACACCAAACAGCTCAACTGCCTCACAAACAACTCGTCAGTAAGCATTCAGCGCATTCGGCACCTTTCACTCAGCACTGTTGCCGCCCCAGCAACCAACGCACCCGAGCACAGCTGCCTTATTTTCCCTTTATTTATTATTATTATTATTTTATGCTTATCAAATGTATGAAACGTATGTATTGTTGGTGTGAGCTGTACGCCAGAGGCAGATGGGCAGTGAGCCTGGCCACTCACTGTTGGCCCACTAGCTGGAGTTGGCGGTGTTGTGGTTCAGGGCCGAAACACCGCAGAGAAGGCTGGACACCACCTGATGACATCTGCTTCTGGCGTAGGGCTACGGTTACCTGCAAAGGTGGTTGAGGAAGGCACCTCCTGTGAATGCATTATGAATGTGTGTTCCCTATGTTTGCCTATTAATTGATACAATAAAGATGTTTGTGTCACAAGTGTTATTTTCCCTCGCTGACCCATGGGCACCGGAGGAGGTGCGACAGGCAGCAATGCCCAGCAGGTATTAACAGCTACCTGTACAATCCTATTTATTGCTTCAATAAGGAATGCTCAATTGTATTGTACTCATGACAATGACCATTAAAAGATATTCTATTCTATTCTATTCTATCAGTCAGTGAATACATAATTGGTGCACTGTTTTAAGCTCTGACGAACACATAGACTCCATTTACCTGTAAATGGATATTTCTGTAAACCATTTGGACCTTTTGTTTACACATTAAAAGTTTTAGCTCCCTAAAGTGGATATTAACTCATTGGCTGCCTTAGCCGTCGAATGACGTCATTTCGAATAGTGACGCCCCCTGCCTTCGACGTCGCTTGCCGATAATTGCGTTTTTTTACAGCCACGCCTTGAGGACGGTCTAACCTATGTTGTGTATTAATTTCACGCCTCTAGTCATGTTCTAACTGTTCCTGTAGGTGGCAGAAGTGTCCTTAGGAACAGTCAGGGCAGGGCATTAGCTCACATCAAGAGGAAATGTCAAGACAAAAACATCCCTTTTTACTATTATAATCTCAAAAGTTGCAAAAGTAGCAAAATCATTTTTGAAAGTATGCACCTGTGACAGTAGTCTACTTTCTTGCCCTCTGATTTTAACACAGGTATTCTACTGATTTTAGTAGAGCCTGACAAAAAAAAAACTTCCTCTCATGACCAAAATACACCCCCCTGTTGCCATCTAGCTAGTAGGCATTGTAACTAGCTTGCCCAAAATACACCATGTTCAACCAGAGATGATCTGTGTGGCAACTGTTTCATTTTGGATAATGTGATCAGCCTACACAACATCAGGATGATGCGTACAAAAGATCATCTAACAGGAAAATGCACGGGACTAGTGGTCACCTCAGTTGGGAATGTTTGGCTATTGTTTGCTACGCTAGCTAGCTAGCACGAAATCGCTAACAATTTACAACTAAGCCTAAATAAAGGAGCCTTGGTAAGTCAACTATTTTTACTCATTCTACAGTTGCAGTTATGGATCTGTATAGTATGATCAGCTTACTGTATCATCAAAAAGACAGGGGGGTTGCAGATTCTTGGAACAGAGTAGGCTAGCCTTTGTGTCTGGTCAGACACATTCAGCTCACATGAGAAAGCATTGCACTTAGCCTCAGACCAGCTAGCCTTCCCCACTCCAATCGGATTGTGAAATGTTGGATATGTGATCAGTACTTTATCAAAAGAAAATTCATTGAACAATATATGACAAGATAGCAGAAACATGATGACAGTAATCATCAATCTGCAAATTGTCCGCTCTGCCAAAGAAGCAGCAGTAAGTTAAGTTGTGCTGCCTGCCTGCCTGTCTCCCAGTTCACACGGTACAGGAGGAAACAAATCAGCTGTGATTTGATCCCCAACGAGAGGACTACATGCTAAACAGAGGGACTATGAGACAGTATTTCTGAGTTTAGTATTTCACATGAGTTACATGCACCTGCTGTCATGATCCATTGTGCGCGCCAGCAACAAACCAAAACACTATTGTTTTCAAGCCCATCCCGTTATATTTCAGTACAGTATTAGGTTGAAAAGACCATACAAACGATCTTTTGTTCTGGCTACAGATGACAGGAGACTCTGTAATAGCATCTGATAGGTTTGGAGTTGTTAGGACGGTGTCATTATGAGCAAAAACACTTGCAATTATAGGTCAACTTCAAATGGCGTTTTCTCAGCTTTTTGGCTAGAAAGCAGCATTTTGGCGAATTCCACTTATTTTCAACAGATGATTATGAAAGAACGGAAAGGGGTAGAGAGACACCGTTTTTTTCTGATGACAGATGAGCGTCTAATCTGTGTTTTGATAGGTATGGTGTTGACATAGACACAGAACTCAATTTTCTGTGAGCCTCCAAAAAACACCCAAAATGCTGAAAAATCTCTGGCACTCTGGGTTACCCTTTTATGAAAATGGCTGGCAGCCAATGAGTTAAGGAATAAGAGCATGAAGTGGAAATTTACAAATAATGAAATGAAAAAAAAACCCTGAGTGAAACAGACAAATGCAGGAAATCTGCATGCTTTTAAAAACAACTACTAGTAAATAGTTGATCTCATGGTGAGTGAGTGCAACCGATGTCAATTTGACTTGATTGACCTTTTTTTAAAAAGTGCATTTCTATTGTATTGGACAGTTTGGTTTCAAAAACAGATAAAAGAAAAAGGCAAATCAGTTCATAAAATATCCACTTACAGGTAACCAAGGCCATAGTGGAAGTTAAAATATATGATCTAATTTGTGCATATTGCTGTATGCAAATCCAGAAAATGGATCACACATCCAGACCCAAGTAAAGACCAAATCAAGTCTCTGGTCCGGACAGTAAATCTTAAAAGGGTGTGATGTGTACGTCACATGCTCCATGGTTTCTTACTATTCACAACTGATCAACGTGGTGAAGACTCAGCCCCAATTTAGCCTATATCACACCCATGTTGTACTGCAATTCGGAGGTAACCGCCAGGGGTGTGCCAACGTTTCAGAGGGGGAAATCCACAAAAGAGGAAAGCACATACGTATAGAGTGCGTGCGGAGAACAGACTTAAGTGCCAGTGGGAAAATTTAGGCCAATGACAATAAAGGGCAAACCAATCAAGTCTCAGGTCCAGACAGTCAAAGGGCGTGATGTGTACTGTACAGTAAGGACATATGTGATGTGTACTGTACAGTAAGGGCATGTGTGATGTACGTCTGCTTTAGGTGCTTGAGGAGGAGATGGTCACCTTTTTAAAGACAGAGTTGCAGAGATTTAAGCAGGTTCTCAGTCCAGACTACCAGGAAGACTTTGAGATGAAATCAGATGATGAGAGTGATGCCAGAGAGTGTGTCCTCAAGATGGCACTGCACTTCCTCTGTAAGATGGAGCACCAGGATCTTGCTGACAAATTGAATAAGAGTAAGAATTTCTTTGTTGGTAACATGTAGTTATATCAAATACTGTAGCTACACCATTTTTTCTGTATCACTCTGTCTCCCTGGTTGCTCATGTTGCATTTGTTTTCAACTAGATGAGCTCAATGTAATTTGTCAGAAATACCTGAAAATAAATCTCAAGAACAAGTACCAGAGTGTGTTTGAAGGAATAGTCACACATGGAAGCTCTGTTCTGCTACAAAACATCTATACAGACCTCTACATCACAGAAGGAGGAAGTGGGAAAGTAAATGTAGAGCATGAAGTCAGACAAATTGAGTACAGATCCAAGAGATCAGCTGATCAGGACAAACTAATCAAATGTGCTGACATCTTCAAGCCTTCATCTGGTCAGGACCAATGTTCCCTCTAAGCTGCGCGACTGCACAATCGCGCACTGCTCTCACGTTCTCCGCGCAGAGCAAATCCATGCAGCACAGGTAAAGCAAGGCGGCAAATTTGTGTGGAGACACAGTTGATTGTTGGCCGAAATTTCCACTCATTGTATCATTATAATATCCAATCGAAATAAAACATATTCTTAAAATATGAAACGTCTATCTTACAGCAGTTTAAGCGATCACACTAGACGCGGATTTCTGCTTACAATCAGCATTGCGCCTCCAGCTGCTTTTTAAATAGCGATCAGACAGAGCGCGGATCCGCCGCGCTTCGAATGCTGTCAGTAGAATCTTTAAAACAGTGACCAGACAACGTTGTAACAGCTGTCACTCGCAGCCTAATCTACGGCGTTTGGTTGTGTTAAGTACACAAAAAGCCTAAATTCTAAGTTCTTGCTCCTAGCTCTCAGAACTAAATCGTGAATCTAATATGAATGTTGATAACGGTCTCGAGCGTCTGGACCGATTTTAATGGATGCCTGTAGCTTTGCGAGTGGCAAAATCTCTCGCACTATTGGCATCATTGGAAGTGCGTGCTGCTTTCTGCCAAAGAGTTGCTCCAACTCCAATTGGTTTAAATTAGTCAAAATGGTCTTGATGAAAGCAGTGGAAATGTCTTGAAAGCATATCCTAATTAATATGCCTAAACGAACTACTAGCCTACTGATAAGAAGGTCCATAAAACCCAGAAGGTCAGTCAGACTGTCCGGTAAGAATAACGCTTGCTTCCCAAAGTCTGACATTTTTACGAGCTCTTAAAGTGACAGTGCATAGCCTACTTTTACTTCATCAAGGCCTAATTTAAGCACAATATTTTAGTCTTTTGAATTTGTTACATAGGCCCAGCCTATTATAAAACATTTAAATCCAAGTTAAATCATTCATCCTTTTAAACATAAATTTAACATTCTGGGCTGGGCTGCTGTAAAGACAAATGTAGCCCACAGTATATTGATGGTGGTGGGTTGATGATTAAGAAATATTCAAGATCTGAATTGGAAACATTACTTAACTGATTTTGTAATATTCACAACGCAATTCAATGACAATATAATCAACATATTATTAAGCATCAATGTTAGCCCTAAAATGGGGGAGAGGGGGGTGTAGGGGTTCGACCCGCTCATTGAGGTCATTGGCTCTGCTCAGTGATATAGTGCATTTGCTCAGGCACTGGAGAAATTAGAGGGAACATTGGTCAGGACAAACCGATCAGAAGAGTTTTGACAACGGGGGTAGCTGGCATCGGCAAAACTATCTCTGTGCAGAAGTACATCCTGGACTGGGCTGAGGAAAATGCACACAAAGAGATAGATTTCATCTTCCCAATGTGCTTTCGAGAGCTCAACCTCATGAGAGACGAGAAATGGTCTTTGATGGGTCTTATTCATCACTTCACCACCATCTTCTTCACCACAAAGCAGTTAACAATTGTCAGTCAGAAGAAATATAAAGTGCTGTTTGTGTTTGATGGCTTGGATGAATGTAGGCTTCAGCTAAACTTTCAGAAAAATGAAAACTTGAGCGATGAAAGAGTCATCACGTCATTGGATGTTCTCTTGACAAACCTCATTAAAGGCAATCTGCTCCCCTCTGCCCTGCTTTGGATAACCTCTCGACCAGCAGCAGCCAGTCAAATTCCTCCAGAGTGTATTGACCTGGCCACAGAAGTACAAGGGTTCAATGATGCACAGAAGGAGGAGTACTTCAGGAACAGGATAAGCAATGAGGGTCTTGCACGCAGAATCATTTCCCACATTAAATCATCAAGGAGCCTCTACATCATGTGCCACATACCTGTGTTCACTTGGATTGCTGCTACAGTTCTTGAGATGATTTATTCATCAGGAGACACACAGGTTCCGAAGACTTTGACGGAAATGTATACATATTTCCTTATTTTCCAAACCAGACAGAGAAACATGAAATTTGACAATGTGCATGACATTGACACACATTGGAACCATGAGCTGATCCTCCATCTTGGAAAACTGGCCTATGAACAGTTAGAGAAGGGCAATCTGATCTTTTATGACAAAGACCTCAGAGACTGTGGCATTGACGTTCAAGAGGCAACAGTATACTCTGGGATGTGCACTCAGATCTTTCGAGAAGAATCAGGAATCTTTCTGGGGACAGTGTTCTGCTTTGTGCATCTCAGTATCCAGGAGTATCTTGCTGCTTTGTATGCATTTTTGATGGTGGCTGTTGAAAGGACAGACATTATATCCTCACCACATTCACCTCCAGTGATGAAATCGATAATCACCTTGCATAAGAGTGCTGTGGACAAAGCTTTGGCTTATGAAGATGGACGCTTTGACCTCTTCCTCCGCTTCCTTCTTGGCCTCTCTCTGGAATCAAATCAGACTCTCCTGCATGGTCTAATACCAACAAGACAAATTAAGATGGACAATGATGAAACAATCAAATACATTAAGGAGAAGATCAGGGAGGCCTCTTCCTCAGAAAGGATGATCAACCTCTTCCACTGCTTGAATGAACTCAATGATCAGTCCTTAGTGCAGGAGATACAGAGCTTCCTCAGTGCAGGTACACTTTCAGAAGTCCAGCTCTCACCTGGACAGTGGTCAGCTCTAGTGTTTGTGCTGCTGACATCAGAGGTGTATAGTAACGAAGTAAAAGTAACGAAGTACTGCACTTCAGTACTAAACTGCAGTATCTGTACTTTTTTGAGTAATAATATTTTCCTCATACTTTTACTGCACTACATTTTTCTGATGAAATTAATACTTTTACTCCGATATATTTTTCATGTGCTGCTTTCGTTACTCGTTACTTGTTTCTATGCCCGAGCGCTAGATGGCTCTGTCATCACCAGATATGATGGAACGTGTTCACGGTCAGTGGGCGATGCAATGGTAGGGAAATAAAAGCAGATCGCATTCTCGCGCATGTCTTTTGGCGCGGTCAGTGACGCTCAGTTGGCATTGACACTGGCATGTTGGCAAGATGGATGAGGTACACGAGGTATCGCCATCAACATCAACGACACCAACCAACTCACATTAAGGCGAGGAGGAGGAGTATGACGGCTGCCATCCCTGGCCCTATTTAGATTCAATGTTCTCCTTTGAGGGACAATATAGGGACTTCATAAGAGACTTATTCTGCCCTACAAAGCAAAAAGGCAGTAACTGCGTTGTTGTGGAAAATGAGTTACTATGACTTTAATGACATATATATCAAAGTTTAAATTTAAATAAAATGATTCATCTGCATAAAAGGTGGCAATATAAAGTAACAAAACTGCTGCATGTCAATAATCTCCCCAAAACTACTTGGACTAGATTGCAGTATCAATTTACTCAGTTTGGAGCTCTGCGTAGTTACTGCCTTTTTGCTTTGTAGGGCAGTATTGTACAGGGCTCTAATAAACCAAATGGTATTCAAACTTTTGACTGGCTTTTTTTTTCCCTCATTTTTTTTTAATGCAGTACTTTTACTTCTACTTCTACTTTTTACTCAAGTAGCAAAACTTCCAATACTTCTACTTGCTTTACTTAAGTACAACACATTTTGAATATTTTTGTCCTTTTACTTGAGTAAGGTAAGGAAAGGTTACTTTTGACTTTTACTCAAGTCATTTGACAAGATGATACTGGTACTTCTACTCCACTACTTTTCTCCAGTACTTTATACATATCTGCTGACATCAGACCAGAATATGGATGTGTTTGACCTGAAGAAGTTCATCAGGTCTGATGAAGCTCTCCTGAGGCTGCAGCCAGTAGTGGAGGAATCCCAAACAACTCTGTAAGTGTATGATTGGCTCCCCTTTGTTTGTTTAATTGACAGTAGCAGTAAGGTCATTCTTAAAAGAGTGTCTAGTCACTGGTTGCATTTCCCCCTTCAGGGTTGGCAGCTGTGGGCTCACTGAACAGAGCGGTGGAACACTAGCATCTGTCCTCTGCAAAAAAACCTCAAAGCTGAGACACCTGGAACTCAGTGACAACTGCATTGGAGATGTTGGATTACAACAACTGTGTGATGGACTGAAGAGCCCAAACTGTGTATTGGAGACACTGAGGTTATACATATGATATCTTCATAATACTGTAAACCCCACTATCCTGCCCGTCATTGATGACTAATATCTGCATGCTAGTAGTTTAAAGTTGTTTTGTATTGTACAGCACTACAGAACTATTGATATGTACACTATGTTGCAGAATTAGTAATTGCATGAATTAAGGTCATTATTTCTGATGACAAGCCGTAATGATTCTTAAGGATTATTTGTCAAGGCAAGGTTCTAAATATGATCCAGTCTCTTCAACACTTTGCAGTGTAAGACCATCTGTGTGCACGTGGAAATAGAATATTATACATATACTGCATAAACAATCCAAATAAATACACTATATCACATAAGTGAGTACACCCCTCACATGTTTGCAGATTTGTGAGTATATCTTTTCATAGGAGAGCATTAAAGACATTTCACTTTGACACAATGATTAGTGACCTTTTAGCAACATATATAACCGCTTACATTTCTCGTTCTCTCAGAAAAGAACAAAATACAGCCATTAATGTTTGAACCTTGGCCACAAAAGTGAGTACACCCCAGATTAAAATCTGGTAGGTGGGGCCGTGTTGGCTCGAATCGTCTTGAAATGAAAAGGGATGAAAAGGGAGGTCATCAGTGTGCGTTTCAACCATTTACATTTTGAGCCTGTCTCTGGCTTAAATGGATTGCTGTGAGATTTGATGGTGAGTATCATGATCTGCTTCAGTAGTCACATTGTATGTTGACATACATGATTCCTTCAGGTGTAATTCAGATTACCATTGTTGACAACATTCATGCATCCCCAAACCATGTTAGTCCCGCTACCATGCTTGAATATTGAGAGGATAAACTTTTTTTTAAAACTTTTTTTGTTTACCACCACACATGCTTGACAGCATCTAACGCAAATGTGTTTATCTTGGTTCCAGTGATCCATATCCTTGGTCTGTTCACCTCTCTTGTGACTAAGGATAGATCGATATATATATATATCGGTATCGGTATCGGGCCGATATTTACATTTTAAGTGTATCGGTATCGGCCGATACGTGTGTGGTTTTGGCCGATACGCAATATTTATTATTTTATGTCATTCAGGGTTTTTTTTTAAGCGCCAAGACACTTTATTTTTTTATTACTTGATTGTTAGACATTACTTGATTGTTAGAGTGGGTGTTAGGCAGGTGCAGTTATGACTTAACCCCAAAAAAATTCTAACAAAAGGTTTCTCAGTGGTTTACAGTACTATCTGATGTACTTAACAACATACTAAAAATCTGCCAAAATCTGACTTCAGGAAAGGCCTCATTTTCAAGATGGCCGCCACAGGGCCCTTAAATTGACTCTGGCCTTAAAATTGCATTGAAATGACCAGGAATAGTGGTGTTTGATGCATGTTTCAACCTTGTAATGTTGTATTTAGACTATGTCCTTGATATGTATATGGTTATTAGTGCAGTTTGCTGTTAAAAAATCAATTTACAACTGTATGGTACTATAATATTAGACAAATTTGGCCTAGCGGTTAGGCTAAATACTGCTAACCTATTCTTTGTGTGCATTTTAGGTGTTTTTTTTTCAATTATGATTATTTTTTACATTAATATACATGTTTTGTATGTGCATGTTTTAAAATATATTTCTTTTATTTTGTCACTGATGATCAATGGTAAAAAGCAAGGAATCCATACGAAGGATTCAAAATTTCACTTTTCACTGCGTCCTGTATGGATAGACAAGACATGACAAACATTAAAAGTGCATGACATTATAACATCTATTTTCACAGGCACAACCAATAATACTTCTTAACTTATCTTAACATATCCTAAGTACACAGCCACAAAATACCAAAACATTACAGTAACCATAAATAAATGAATAAAATTGTACATACGCGCACAGTAGTCAGATCAGGTATTAGCACCAGCAAAAAACAAGATATTGAAAGCGAAAAGTGAAAGCCCATTGGGAAACTCCAACTCCCATTGTCATTGTGACACAGCACTCCACAGCACACAAGTGAACACTGCACACTGCACACAACGAAATTGCATTTATACCTCACCCGTGCAAGGGGGCAGCCCTCAGTGGCGCCCCATGGGGAGCAGTGCGGTGGGACGGTACCATGCTCAGGGTACCTCAGTCATGGAGGAGGATGGGGAGAGCACTGGTTAATTACTCCCCCCACCAACCTGGCGGGTCGGGAGTCGAACCGGCAACCTCTGGGATTCAAGTCTGATGCCCTAACCGCTCACCCATGACTGCCCTATATTGTGAGCACAAGACAGTTTATTATGTATTTGTTTAGAGCAACATGCATACATAGTACAGTTGTATGTGGGAAAAGTCTTTTCTGGTGGGTCTGAGTACAATTGTTCTTTGGAAAGATGCAGATTTTTCTGGCAGCCTGTTGGAGAACTCAGCATCCTTACAGTCTGTTTGAGACTCTGGTGGTGCCAGAAGAGAAGCTTGTGGAGTGGCTTGCATCACTATTGTGATCACTTTGTGGGTGGTGTATCCAAACCCATTCAATATGGTTGTGGCAAAGGGGAGTAGAGTTGCCCAGATGAGAATCGAACCCAGACCTTCTGGGGTAGTAAACTGGGCCCATGACCGCTACACCAAAGAGCCAAGCCTGTTGGTGTGACAGTCAGAACACACTCACAACCCTAGTGATGGTCACTCCATCACAATGGTAACCAAGCTAAATCATACCCTGTGCCACCAATGCAAAAAAGTGGGATCAAGTACAATTTCCTAAATAGGCGTGAATTTCCTTTCAACTCCACTCATTCTCCTTGTCTCCTAAAGGGGCATGCCATAGTATTTCAGCTTAAAACCTCACATCACATGGATTCTGGAAGAAATACATGAACCATCTATACCTTATCAATTGTCTCCAGTGTGTTGTGCATGGACAGGTACACAAATGATCTTGGTTGCACTTAATGGTTTGTCTTAGAAATGTGGTCATGATGGCGAAGCATTTGCCTCGACTGTTCAGGAAGTTGAGACACTTCTTGACATGCCGTGTTGGTCCAGAATAGGTCATCATTGATGGTCATCATTGATGTCCAAACCTAGCCAGGCCATGCCCTCCTGATGACGCAACACCTTCAGCATTGCTTCTAGTCAGGCCAAGAGCAATACACATATCATTTCTGAGCTCCGGAAAAGCATTCATGTTGGGAAGCATGCAACCATTAGCAAACCAAGGGGGTGGGTCGACCATGCCGTTTGGGAAATATTGATTGTTATGCTCTTGGTCAGACCAAGTCTTGAAGAGATTTGATCAATGATAATCAGGCCAAACCCAAATCTCATCTTTGTGCTGCTCAAATGGTCTACCTCTTTCCTGTACTGTGCCTTGTCCCTCTTGATCGTCTGTGAACTTAACAAGATTGGAGTGGTACTGTAGGTTGACGTCCAGTCATTTATTAGTAGGGTGAAAAACAGAAGGCTGAGCATGATTGTGCAAACAGTGACTCAGTCTTGACAAGGTGGTGCTCCTGCTCTGCCTGTATCCCAGGGCAAGCAAGGGGCATGGACCCGGTGGGAGTACTGCATCCATAGGGTAATTTATTGGTTGGACATCTTGCAAGGCCACTCCACTTGCGCCGTTTGGATAGCTACAGCAGCTCATTTTACTTTGTGATCCCTGGCTCCATCCACTCTAAAACCAGCCGGGCCTTCTCTTGCTTGTATCCAAGTCCTACAGACTTAACTGGAAGATGAAGCAGATTCTTGCCAAAGAGTTATACGTGCATTGGTAGCATCATAGCTTGAGTGCCTTTCACTGGAAGTATGACATAACTAGCAATTCAAAGTACTTCATAATGATGGCCACAGGTCACATTCATTTTAGCAGGATGGGGAATTCTCTGGCATCATGTTAAGCCAGCTACTGTGATTTAGCCTGTTACTATGATGCTGCACAATATTTCAAGATCAGGTCAATCTGGTCAAGCTGCTCATCTGTGCCATTTCAGCGCTGCCCAAATTTTTGAAACTCAATGCACTTTGCTTGACAATAACTCAATGCCTGTAGTGAGCAGTCTGTTTTGGTTGTGACAGACACCATTAAGAACATGGCTCACACTTCAGCTTGGCCAGAGTCATGATGGAAGTCATGGATGAATTTCCTGTTTGATGTTGTATTATATTTAAATTAAAAAAATAACTTAACACATTTTGTTCCAAATTCAAATTCTTCAGCACAACTGAAGAGGTCAGAGTTTAATATTATTGGGATCCGTATGATGTGGATAATTCTAAGTTAATCCCCAAAATGTTATTTCAATTTTACTTGGTCAAAACAAATATGAACCATCACCTTTCCTGGTCATTTCAAGGTCTTTATAAGGCTACGGTCATCGGACCTACATACATACAGTATAAATACATAAATAAATATATATAATAAATAAATAAAATGTAAAAACATAAAGATTTTTTTTTTTAAGTAAAGTGAAAATAATCATAATCACAAACAAACAGGATAACAGTACTTAGCCTACATACAGTATGCCAGAGCAGATCTGGCTAATATCACAGTAGGCTGCCATCAATCAAAACAAAATCAAAATGCATTTATAACCATTCACAATATCAGGGAAATATTCTAACAACATTACATGATCCATATTCCTGGTCATTTCAATGTCATTTTATGGCCACAGTCATCTCTTGTCTATCCATACAGGATGCAGTGAAAAGTGAAATTTTGAATCCTTCGTATGGATTCCTTGCTTTTTACCATTGATCATCAGTGACAAAATAAAATAAATAAATATATTTTAAAACATGCAAATGCAAAACATGTAATATTAATGTAAAAAAATAATCATAATTGAAATAAAAAAAACCTAAAATGCACACAAAGAAGAGGTTAGCGGTATTTAGCCTAACCGCTAGGCCAAATTTGTCTAATATTACAGTACCATACAGTTGTAAATTGATTTTTAACTGCAAACTCCACTAATAATCATATATATATCAAGGACATAGTCTAAATACAACATTACAAGGTTGAAACATGCATCAAACACCACTATTCCTGGTCATTTCAATGCAATTTTAAGGCCAGAGTCAATTTAAGGGCCCTGCGGCGGCCATCTTGAAAATGAGGCCTTTCCTGAAGTCAGATTTTGGCAGATTTTTAGTATGTTGTTAAGTACATCTGATAGTACTGTAAACCACTGAGAAACCTTTTGTTAGAATTTTTTTGGGGTTAGGTGTATTTTTCTCATAAATGCACTCGCCTATGTTTAAATGTTACAAGTTCTACCTGAATTTGATAATGTTAAAGGAATGTTAATTTTTAACTTGAGACCTGGAATATTTGTCATGTTTCAACCTTTTTTTTAAACCCATATCGGCCCCAAATAACGGGTATCGGAAATCGGGTATTGGCCAAGGGTGATGAAAAAAAAATCTGTATCGCATCGGCCATTTAAAAATCTGTATCGGTCGACCCCTACTTGAGACGATAAACAAATGTGCTTTAGGTGGTGTCAAACATGTGCTGTGGTAAAAAGGTTTTACAAGAGAAGTTGATCCTCACAATATTCAAGCATGGTAGTGGGACTGACATGGTTTGGGAATACATGAATACTGTCAACATTGGCAGTCTGAATTAGACCTAAAAGAAACATGCATGTAAGTATGTACTATGACTATTGATGCAGATCATGATACTCTCCTTAGGATTGCATTCAAATCTCACACCAATCTATTTAAGCTATTTTAATCCCTTTTCATTTCGAGACGATTCCAGCCAACACGGCCCCTTCTGTACTGGATTTTAATCTGGGGTGTACTCACTTTTGTGGGCAATGTTCAAACATTAATGGCTGTATTTAGAGTGAACAAGAAATTTGATCGGTTATATATGTTGTTAAAAGGTCACTAATCATTGTGTCAAAGTGAAATTTCTTTACTGCTCTCCCATGAAAAGATTAACTCACAAATCTGCAAAAATGTGAGGGGTGTACTCACTTATGTGATATATTCTATGTCTGGTCTGATTAAAATTCTAATTAGATTGGAAGGCTTTGTGTAGTCTGATCTAGTTGTCATATTGTACAGTTTTTCTGGTGTCGTTTTGGGAGGAGTTCCATGACGTAAGGTCAACTGTATGGCCAGTACCTATGCACTAGTGGACTGGACAGAAACACTGTATTCAGATCACAGCATCAGTTTAGATCTATTCCAGTCAAGGATAAAGAATGCCCATGTAAGCATAGCTAACAAGCAATATCAAGATACAGACCTTTCTCTCCAGATTGTCAGACTGTGGTGTAACAGGAAGAGGATATGCTGCTCTGGCCTCAGCTCTCAAATCAAACCCTTCACACCTTGAGGAGCTGGACCTGAGAGGAAACGACCCTGGAGACTCTGGAGTGAAGTTACTCATTGATCTATTACAGGACCCTCAATGTAAACTAAAGAGACTGAGGCAAGAGCTGTTTTGAAATTAAGTTATTAATACCTGGTTATAGTGATTGGAAATGCTGATATTTTTTTTTGTTCTCAGTTCAGCTTCTAATGCTAAATGCTGTGGATATGCATATCAGTGAACAATCCAGATGCATCAAAGTATACCATTCTAAAGCTACTAAAGTACCCACGTGATTATTTTACCTGAATTCAGAGGCATCATATTATGTGTGCTTATAAATAAAAATACAAAATAAAAAACTGCAAAATATTAATTCTTTTAATTTTCTTTGCAGACTGTTGAAAAGTGATGCAGCAGATCAAGGCTGTGAGTATCTGACTTCAGTTCTGGGTAGGCACCCATTACTCCTGACAGAGCTGGACCTGGATGGGAAGGAATCAGGAGATTCAAGAGTGAAGCAGTTCTGCGCTCTACTGGAGGACCCACACTGCAGAATCGAGAAACTTGGGTTAGTGATTTCAAAATGTATGGTACATGAGAAGTTTTGGTTTTGTTATAATATAGGCATATTTACTACATTCATGACATGTAAGCTCGGCTATGCTGGTCTGTCTCCAAACAATGCACTGTTTGTCGCTACACGAGGCACTAACCACGTCTTTTGATATGCTCTCTGCATGAAAGTATATGATGTTAACACAAAATGATTAAAATCTGAACATTTCCATGCGCAACTTCCATACAGGTCTTCATGCTTGTGCGCCAATGAAACTGCCAAACAAGCGACAGATATGCACAAACACACACACTGGAGACAGGAGAGGAAGACGGCTAGTTGACAGACCATGGACCATTTTCTATCTCGCAAAAATGTCTTCAGCAAGCGAACCATACACCCGACTGTCCACACCTTTGTTTATATTGACATTTTCATGCGCAAGCTCGCTCTGCCTCCATCAGACCGATATCAAAACACAAGGTGCAATCAAACTCGCAAAACATTGTGTAAGGTAGGGTACTCTGCATAAGGTATGAATAGATATTAACCGAGCACCCTTAGTCATAGGTTCTTTTCGAGGAGTAAGGATAATACCAGTGTTGCTAGATTTTCTACGACAAATAAGCGACTGACGTCCTGAAAACAAGCCCAAAAGAAGCGACTGACGGGCCTAGTGAAAACAAGCCCAAAATAAGCAACCGAAGGGGTGGGTCGTCAGTCGCGTGCCTAGTCAGGGAAGACCTTGCTCTTTGCAGGGGTCTGCGTGGCAGCTAAAATCCCCTCAAGTGACCACAGAAAGTGGCAGTTAACAATGCTGTAGTAGGGTCACTTGTAAGGATGAGTGAGAAAAAACGAGTTGCCATTGAGAAACACATTCAAATGACCGGCAGAAGAGGAGAAAACAGCAAGCCCAACCCTGAAAAGAGCAAGCCCAAAAAAACCGCAACCCGCGACTTTACAAAATTCAAAGCGACTGCTCAAAAAAAGAAGCCCAATGTCGTTTATAATAAGCGGACTTTGCAACACTGGATAATACAACGATGACCAGTAGGTAAAGTTTGAAAACATTGCCGGCATTTATTCATATGGGAGAAACACTCAATTTAAACCTCTTTTTTCTGTATAGACTCTTTAGATGGTCCTTTATATTGTCCTTAGATAAGGAAGATAGAATAAATAGAAAAAGTAGAATAAATCAGAAAGTAGAAAAGAAAAACCTTCAGATCTCTGAATAAGGAAATAAAATAAAATAATTAAATAAATAATGCTCAAGTCCAAAAGTGTCCATCTACCCGGGTAGTATGTTTTTTTTTATGTGTCCCACGTGCGGGTGTGTGCTTATCTGATGGCTTTGGATGCCGAACGATCACGCAGCTGTAGGCGAGTGGGTCTGTGGGCCAGATCGCTTCTCTCCACTACCAGCCGCGCGTGTGTCCAGGACAGTTCGGCGACAGTTCGTTGAAATCAAGGAGGTCTAGGTTGAAATCAATCTTCAAAAAAAACCAACCTGCATAGCAGGGTAACAATACTGTCAATACTCTTCTTATTCACTCTTGTCCTTTCTGAAACGTATTCTTCAATACTGAGAGTGCAGTAGTTGAAACGTAATAGTCCATTCAGTCCATAAACTGCACAAAATGAAACCCAGTCGCTAGCTTAGTAGCTCAACATTCTAAACAGTATTCACGAGCATAGGCAGTTGGTTCATCAGTTCAGTTCAACTCCAGTTGGTTTTTTTAGCTTACAATAAAAATACATCACAGTTACTCAAAATAAGTGTACACAACGAAATAATACAACAATATGAATATAACACATCTTCACAAGATGTGTCTTAGGCTCAGAACATATTTCGTAACCAAATACCGTGAATCACAACAAAGTCAGCTGATATCACGACTAGCGCGGGAAGACAAGAAAACAAAAACTCACCGGAGCAAGGGAAATTAAATACACAATAACCAGTGCAGTCCGGATCTTCTTTCAACGAATCTGGCTTCTCAAAGGTATCACTACTTAAACAAAATAAAATTCTTAAACTGTTTTATGAAAATAAAGTAAATAATTTAACTTGTAATTTCTTTCTCTCACAACTGTTCTTCAGTACAATCGTTTCTTTTCATTGCTCATTCTTTTCATTCTTACTCTACGTATCTCTCTTCCTAACAGTGTCTCTACCGCCACCTAGTGGACGGGAATTGAAATCGCAGCTACATAGACAAACACATAGGAAATAGGATAATAAATGTAACCGTAATATTTCATTGGGTTACAATTGCTAATTACGAGACTAAATGTACACACTAACTGTATCAGGTTTGCTGTCTGCTTCATCACACACTTTGTCCCTTTACTGACCCCAGTGTCTGTATTTTACAGTCTGGATTGCAGATATATTTTTATTTTCACAATCTTAGTGCTGATGTCGCTGGTATGCATTCATAACATGCAACCATAATTTAAACTCACTCACGCACGCACACATGCACGTGTGCACACACACACACACACACACACACACACACACACACACACACACACACACACACACACACACACACACACACACACACACACACACACACACACACACACACACATACACATACAAACACACACTGAGTATCAAATTAAATCAGTATCAAAACCAGTTTCCCATGTTTGCTGTCTGCGTCATGACACACTCTTTGTCTCTTTACATACCCCAATCTCTGTAGTTTACAGTCTGGATTTCTGAGTAGAGCAGAGATATGCTTCACACCGAGTCCTCTAGATTATTACTACTCAGATAGAGATCTCTCAGGTGTGATGAGGGATTTGAGATCAGAGCTGAAGTAAGGGCAGCACAGCTCTCTTCTGTTATACTGCAGTCTCTAAGCCTAGAGAGAGAGAGAGAGAGAGAGAGAGAGAGAGAGAGAGAGAGAGAGAGAGAGAGAGAGAGAGAGAGAAGAGAGAGAAGAGAGAGAGAGAGAGAGAGAGAGAGAGAGAGAGAGAGAGAGAGAGGGAGAGAGAGAGATTTCAGTTACATTTCCATACTCAGCTCTATTTGCTGATATGCAACGCATAACATGCAACCATAATTTAAACTCACTTACACAGGGATGCATACGCTCTCACAAACACACACACACACACACACACACACACACACACACACACACACACACACACACACACACACACACACACACACACACACACACACAGNATGGGAATAACTGTATCAGTATCAGAAGTGATGTTTCCCATGTTTGCTATCTAATTCATCATACACTTTGTCTCATCTTACCGCAGTGTCTGTAGTTTACAGTCTGGATTCCTGAGTAGAGTAGAGATCTGCTGCACACCAGAGTCTCCCAGTTCATTATAACCCAGCTCCAGCGCTGTCAGGTGTGATGAGGGGTTTAATATCAAAGCTGAAGTCAGGGCAGCACAATCGTCTTCTGTTATACTGCAGGAGTCAAACCTGTTGAGAGGGAGAGAGAGAGGGAGAGAGGGAGAGAGAGAGAGAGAGAGAGAGAGAGAGAGAGAGAGAGAGAGAGAGAGAGAGAGAGGGAGAGGGAGAGAGAGAGAGAAGCATGCAACCATAATTTAAACACACTCATGCACGGACGCACACATGTGCGCACACAAACACACACACAGACACATACAGTAGGGCTGCACAATTTATCGAAAATAATCGATAATCTTGATATAATTGTGAAACAATCGTTATTTCAAGCTGCATTTAATCGTGGCAATAGTGACCTGCCTTCAAGCATCCTTAAAGCCAGAGCATACTGACAGGCCGGTGTTTCTAAACAGAAATCTGTTCATCTAAGTTTAATGCTATTGCTTTTTACATAATTATTACAATTCATTTTATTTTGCCCATCCCATATAGAATTCATTCTTGGTTATATTTCATTTTGTTATTATTATTATTTTTTTTAATCAGAAAAAATCAATAATCGTGATTAAAGGGGTATGTCACTACTTTGGGGCTTAGTACTGTTAAAATCCCTGCCCTAGGTTTAGTAAGGAGGAAATTGGTCCTATTTTTCATGTCAGTGGCTGTCTTATTTTAGACTCCCTCTGGGAGGCGAAATGTAGCTAAGCTAGCGAGAGTCAATCTAAACGTGTAGCACCACCCCCTACCAGGGCTTGAAAACTAAATTATTTTTCAATCGTTCCGTTCCGAACGATTCAGGTAGGCCTTTATTTAACGTTTTCGTTCCTGAATTCGTTCCCCCACCAAAATTTCGTTCCTGAACCGGTTCGGAACGCAAAATATTGTTCGTTCTTATTGTTCCCGGAAGTGTTTTGCGGGCCTATCAAGTCTATTTTTATGGACTGTACCTTATACCTAGAATAGGCGTACCCATTAGTATTTGCCCTTGATTTACACAGTAGCTACTCTATCCCCAAAAATAATAGGCTAAATCACAAAAAACATTCAAATAGGCTACATATAGCATCCCACATACAGCCTACAGACTTACTGTAGCCTATGAATAATTTCTTATCAAAAACATTTCTGGATACGTGCTAAACTCCTTACCTGGCTGTAAGTTTTATCCATATGGAGATCTTGCACTATAATTCCTAACCTTCCTTACCTGGCTGTAAGTTTTATCCATATGGAGATCTTGCGCTATAATTCCTAACCCTGCATGGTGTAGATATGGTGTAGCTGGTCTGTTGCTGACAAATATCTCCAATTTCCTGTTTAACTCTACAGCGCAAACACTTCAATGTATGCTTCAGGGTATGCTTTTGTGAAATTTCATAAAATATAGAGAACAAAATAAACCGTTATTAACCGGTTTTGTGGATTTCAGAATAACGTTTCTGTTCCAGAACAGTTGAAGACCATTTCGTCGTCCTCCTTTCGTTTCTGCTCCTCATAAAATTCTGTTCGTTCCTGTTTTCGGTTTTCGTTCCTAGAACCGGTTCGAAGCCCTGCCCCCTACACATGATTTGAGAAACATTTTTTTTCTACTCCTAATTGACTCACGATACACGCTTGTTTGTACTGAGTAAAAAAAGGGTCTCCTAATTGCTGTCTTGGCAGTTGGGATTGTTGGGACTATTTTTTGCTGACCACGAGACGTGCTGAGTTTTACATGTCAAATTACTGCTGCTCCACAACAGCTGACGAGCTGGGATGACAAGGGTACTTAGCCCCCAAATAGTGGCATACCCCTTTAATAATTGTGATTATGATTTTGATCCAAATAATCAAGATTATGATTTTTTTCCATAATCGTGCAGCCCTAACATACACTCACAGACACACACATGCACACGCGCGCGCACACAAACACACACACACACACACACACACACACACACACACACACACACACACACACACACACACACACACACACACACACACACACACACACACACACACACACAAACACACACACAGAATGAGAACTCTATCAATATCAGAAGTGATGTTTCCCATGTTTGCTATCTGCTTCATCATACACTTTGTCTCTTCTTACTGCAGTGTGTGTAGTTTACAGTCTGTGTTTCTGAGTAGAGCAGAGATCTGCTTAACTCCACAGTCTCCCAATTCATTACGACCTAGATCCAGACGTATCAGGTGTGATAAGGGGTTTGATGTCAAAGCTGAAGCCAAGGCAGCACAGTCCTCTTCTGTTATACTGTAGTCACTAAGCCTGTGGATTCTACAGAGTCTATACTTTCAATTGGTACCAGCCACTTCATGATAGGTCAAAGTATGCAGTCAGACACAGTAACCATTTACTGTAAGTAGACGTTGTGCAAAATAAAATGAAAAACTCAAAAACAGTACCGCAGCTTAAGAGGTTAATTCATCCACAAAATGTTTTTTCAGGAATACCCAACCCACCAGATATCATTTGCATATCAAATGAAGGAAAAATAGTAAGACTCTTTGAAGTAGCCTTCGCCTTTGACCTGTTCACGGAGGAATCTTACTGCATTAAAAAATGACTTACATCATCTGTTATCTACCATTGAAAGCTATGGCTCTAAATGTGTCCTCATTGTGTTTGGCAGTCTAGACCATGTGCATAGGATGGTGGTCAGTGGACGTAACATCAGTGGACTAAGTAAAAGAAGGGCAAGACCACTTGCTAAATATTGCTCAATATCAGCTGTTATAGGGAGCATGTTCATCTGGAAGAGAAGATGTTTCCTGTATCCCTGAAGCTGTAGTCCCATAACAAGATGCTTTTGTTTGTCAAAATAGTTGTCAGTTTATTAATCAGATTTGGTTCCTATTTTGTGTGTGTGTGTGTGTGTGTGTGTGTGTGTGTGTGTGTGTGTGTGTGTGTGTGTGTGTGTGTGTGTGTGTGTGTGTGTGTGTGTGTGTGTGTGTGTGTGTGTGTGTGTGTGTGTGTGTGTGTGATGACTGAGTAGACAGCCACTAGTGCAAGGGTTCCCAAACATTACCATGTCATTGCCCCTGTCGTGCCGAAAAGCGAGTCCCTGCCAGAACACGAGTGTCCTCATTGAAACCAATGACATTTTTGGAGAGAAAATTACACTCATTTTTGCAGAATTAACTACATAATTAACTACATAATTAACTTACATACATAATTAAAATTACATAATTGAATGAAACCGTAACATTTGTTATGACAATTCTTCGATTATTTTATGGAAATAATACTGAAATTGTAACCAGCTCTTTGTGGTACTTCCAGAAGGAATGCAGATGCTTTATTGATAGGCTTTCCATCTTAAATTGTGTCGGATTTGTCTGCAAAAATGGGTAAAAAATATCTGAAAATTGGTCATTGGTTTCCATTGGTTTCAATGAGGGCACTCGTGTTCTGGCAGGGACTCGCTTTTCGGCACGACACCCCCAATATACCGGTAGATTCCAGCCAAGGCCCCCCTTACATACGCCATCCCACACAATTGTTTTCTGTGCACTCGGTTTCACAACTCAATGAAGTTGAGTAAACCCATTCAAGTACTACAGAAAGCATAAAATACTGCATATGAAGAGTTCAGATGCAAAACCCCCTAAGTGCCTTTTCAGAAAATAATCTTAATTCATTTTTATTTAATACAAAGCTATCGAAATTGCATATCTTTTAATTTTATTTATGTAATATAACTATTTATATGTATTATCAAGTACATGAATGTAAACTAAACCAACAACGGGGTTCCCTAAAAATATAGAAGTTCAGGTCTTCAGAAATGGAGTTAGGGGGTTTTGCATCTGAACTCTTCATATANACATATTTACCTTGTAAATAATACAATTATCCCACTGGGATTGTTTAGCTCAAATTTATTTTGTCATACTCAAGTTATTCAGTTTATTACACTATTCAGTTTAATTTGCTATATTTTTCCTGCCAACCTGCCGCGGCCGCTCTGGCATCCCCTGGTGGCCCCAAGTGATCCCTAGCCCATACTTTCAAAACCACAGCATTAGTGAAATAGAGGAGTGTGTGTGTGTGTGTGTGTGTGTGTGTGTGTGTGTGTGTGGGTGTGTGTGTGTGTGTGTGTGTGTGTGTGTGTGTGTGTGTGTGTCTGTGTGTGTGTGTGTGTGTGTGTGTGTGTGTGTGTGTGTGTGTGTGTCTGTGTGTGTGTCTGTGTGTGACTGAGTGGACAGCCAGAAGTGAAATAGAGGACCACTCTGTGTGTGAGAGTGTATGCGTTGTTGTATGCGATGTTTACTTTAGTTTAGTCTAGTTTAGTTTAGTGTGTGTGAGTGAGTGTGAGTGTGTGTGTGTGCGTGTGTGTATGTGTTTGTGTGTGTGCTGTGTGTGTACTCCTTATTAATAATAGCAACTGCACTTTGCTCTGTATATTTCCTGTGCACTTTGTATTTGCTTGTGATGTTGGCTTGATTATGTCCTCTTCTGAAAGTCGCTTTGGTTATAAAGCGTCTGCCAAATGCAATGTAATGTAA
This sequence comes from Engraulis encrasicolus, assembly GCF_034702125.1. Classification (NCBI taxonomy): domain Eukaryota; kingdom Metazoa; phylum Chordata; class Actinopteri; order Clupeiformes; family Engraulidae; genus Engraulis; species Engraulis encrasicolus. The sequence continues at coordinate 192,465 of NW_026945939.1, forward strand.
TGTAATGTATTCATGCATGCATGTGTGTATGTCTGTCTGGATTACTCAGTTTCCTGCTCTCGCTCTCTCGCTCTCTCGCTCTCTCGCTCTCTCTCTCTCTCTCTCTCTCTCTCGTTTTCTCCCCAGGCTTAGTGACTACAGTATAACAGAAGAGGACTGTGCTGCCTTGGCTTCAGCTTTGACATCAAACCCCTTATCACACCTGATACGTCTGGATCTAGGTCGTAATGAACTAGGAAACTCTGGTGTGAAGCGGATCACAGCTCTACTCATGAATCCAGACTCTAAACTGCAGACACTGTGGTAAGAAGAGACAAAATGTATAATGAAGCAGACAGCAAACATGGGAATCAGTCAGGTTCTGATATTGATACAGTTATTCTCATTCTGTGTGTGTGTGTGTGTGTGTGTGTGTGTGTGGTGTGTGTGTGTGTGTGTGTGTGTGTGTGTGTGTGTGTGTGTGTGTGTGTGTGTGTGTGTGTGTGTGTGTGTGTGTGTGTGTGTGCGTGTGCATTTGTGTGTCTGTGAGTGTATGTTAGGGCTGCACGATTATGGGAAAAAAATCATAATCAAGATTATTTGGATCAAAATCATAATCACGATTATTAAAGGGGTATGCCACTATTTGGGGGCTAAGTACCCTTGTCAGCCTAGCTCGTCAGCTGTTGTGGAGCAGCAGTAATTTGACATGTAAAACTCAGCACGTCTCGTGGTCAGCAAAAAATAGTCCCAACAATCCCAACTGCCAAGACAGCAATTAGGAGACCCTTTTTTTGCTATGTGTACTCAGTACAAACAAGCGTGTATCGCTAAAAATGTTTCTCAAATCATGTGTAGGGGGCAGGGCTTCAAACCGGTTCAAGGAACGAAAACCGAAAACGGGAACGAACGGAATTTTACGCAATTTTATGAGGAGCAGAAACAGAAACGAAAACGAAATGGTCTTCAACTGTTCCGGAACAGAAACGTTATTCTGAAATGCACAAAACTGGTTATTTTTAAACAGTTTATTTTGTTCTCTATATATTTTATAAAATTTCACAAAAGCATACCCTGAAGCATACATTGAAGTGTTTGCGCTGGAGTTAAACAGGAAATTTGAGATATTTGTCAGCAACAGACCAGCTACACCATATCTACACCATGCAGGGTTAGGAATTATAGCGCAAGATCTCCATATGGATAAAACTTACAGCCAGGTAAGGAGTTTAGCACGTATCCAGAAATGTTTTTGATAAGAAATTATTCATAGGCTACAGTAAGTCTGTAGGCTATATGTGGGAGGGATAGCCCATCTGAATGTTTTTTTGTGATTAAGCCTATTATTTTTGGGCATAGAGTAGCTACGGTGTAAATCAAGGGCAAATACTATATACTATACTATAGGGTACACCTATTCTAGATATAAGGTATAGTCCATAAAAAAACTTGATAGGCCTGCCAAACACTGTAACGACAACGATAAGAACGAACGATATTTTGCGTTCCGAACCGGTTCAGGAACGAAATTTTGGTGGCGGAACGAATTCAGGAACGAAAACGTTAAATAAAGGCCTACCTGAACCGTTCGGAACGGAACGATTGAAAAATAATTTCGTTTTCAAGCCTTGGTAGGGGGTGGTGCTACAAGTTTAGATTGACTCTCGCTAGCTTAGCAACATTTCGCCTCTCAGAGGGAGTCTAAAACAAGACAGCCACTGATGTGAAAAATAGGACCAATTTCCTCCTTACTAAACCTAGGGCAGGGATTTTAACAGTACTAAGCCCCAAAGTAGTGACATACCCCTTTAATCACGATTATTGATTTTTGCAGATTTTTAAAATAAATCATAACAAAATGAAATATAACCAAGAATGAATTCTATGAGGGATGAGTAAAATAAAATGAATTGTAATAATTATGCAAAAGGCATGATACTTAGATGGACAGATTTCTGTCCAGAAACACCAGCCTGTCGGTATGTTCTGGCCCAGTAACGTGCGGTCAACTTTATGGCTGGTGAGGCACTGACTTTTCCAATATCAGATTTTCAAATATATAATACTACAGCTACAGTATAAGTACATTTTTGTAAATTTACCAAATACGCCTACTGATAAGTTTCATATGTCATAGCTTTCTTAACATAAGGTAGGCCTACAAAATAAAACATGCTGCATTTCGTAGAGAAAATGTTATTAGATCTCTCACTCTCTCTCTCTCACACACACACACACACACACACACACACACACACACACACACACACACACACACACACACACACACACACACACACACACACACACACACACACACACACACACACACACACACACACACAAGATTCAAACAGTGGTCTCACATAATCCACACAGCAGCAATGTGGACAAACAGAAGCATCACGGCAGAGAGAGCTGGAGAGCAGAGGAGAGGAGAGTAGTGAAGTGGAGAGGAGAGGAGAGGAGAGGAGAGGAGAGGAGTGGAGAGGAGAGAAGAGGAGAGGAGAGGAGAGGAGAGGAGAGGAGAGGGGAGAGGAGAGGAGAGGAGAGGAGAGGAGATGGGAAAAGAGAGGAGAGGAGAGGAGAGGAAAGGAAAGGAAAGGGAAGGGAAGGAAAGGAGAGGAGAGGAGAGGAGAAAAGAGAGGAGAGGAGAGGAGAGGAGAAGAGAGGAGAGGAGAGGAGAGGAGGAGGGGAGAGTAGTGAAGAGTGTAGCTCCTTCACAGCCCACTGCTCTCACACACACAGGATTCAAACAGTGGTCTCACATAAACCACATCAGGGCGGATGCTCAATGAAAGACACACACACACACACAGGATTCAAAACATGGTGTCATATAGACCGCTGAGCACCACGGCGAACAAACTGGTGTGGTAGCTTTTGTGATAAGCACCGGATTCTCGTGCAAATGTAGGCCTACATCTACTTGTACGAGGCTACGGCAAACGATGTGGGACAAAGGTGTGGCAGGAAGCGAATGTCAACATTTAAACAGAGATTACTACACAAGCTTCGATATGGTCACCAAATATTTTGGGACTGTCATTTATGTTATGCCTACACTTTGGAATTAGATCAGAGTCTTGTAGTTAGGCTACACGGGTATATTTGATTTACCTCAACGCCCTGTACTCAACTTTACAAACAGTTACAGGGCACATGAGAATCCTGTTCAGATCACAAAAGCTACCACCACACCAGACAGAATCACGGCGGATTCTTTATCTCCCCACGGGTCTCACAAACACAGGCTTCACACACATAGGAAACACTGATCTTACCTTTAACTCGTACATCAAGTTCAGGCGCCGCTCTTTTCCTTCACTTTTGGCGTTGCGCATGCTAACGTTACTTTAGCCGGCGCTGTTCATCCAAAGCCACATCTATTCGAGACGCCCCAAACGTCCAAAGCAATTTGGCATTGAATATGAATATGAGTAGCCGCGAGGATTTGTTTCGTGAGGCTCCTTAGTCCTTAGTAAATTGTTAAGTCGTGAAATCCCATGCGAATGTTCTTCCACACATTCTCGCCGGTTGCAAACAAGACACCGGGGAAACAAAAAAAATAGTTTCTGTTGTACCGCTCACTTTGAAATGATCGGGTAGTTGACCGGTCACCTGCAGCAAACCCTTCAGCTCTGTCGGTCCTCCATTCTTTATCACATATTTTCCCCTTGGAAATCCAACTTTGAGAATGGTCTTAGTTTCGTTATGAAATCCACTTGTAGCAGTCAAAGTGAACAAGCTAGCCAACAACACCGACTGACTGTATTGTGAATTTCAGATTCGCTATGACGTAACTGGCCAGCAAGACTCAACGCCAGAAGGAGTCTGCGGCCAGGCTACTGCTGGCCTCACCACTGTATATTTCAGTGGGCGTTCAGGGCAGTGTTCACGCTAGAATTCTCACTGGCCGGACAAGTGGCCGGCTGTATTGCAGAATACCGGACATTTGAAATATCTAACGGACCTTCCCTCAAATAGCCAAACACACACTCCCTAATGGGTCAAAGTGTAGTAAATTGTTTTTTTCTGCTAACAAAACTTAAATTTCACTAACATTTGGCCAGTTGGCTGGTGTTAATTTAGAGCCCTGCTTATGCGCACGGGCCGGGGAGTAAACGCGCGCTTTCTTTCACACACTCGAGAGCTCGAACTGAAAGAGAGAAAAAAACAGCCAGCCAACGTGCTGTGCGCAGATCCCTAAATTATCAACTCAAACAGTGTGTTTTTTCAGCAAACCCGAAGAGAGTTTCCCTTTGTTCTGTTCACTGATATAATGGTAAAAATAGCCTACAACAGAATCGTTCCTCGACAGCACAGCAGCCAGGGTGAGTCAAGTGATTATAAGCATAACGTGATTGGGGACAACGATGGTGGGGACGAGAGCGCAAGCAATATTGCGTGCTGTTCATGACAAGTTCATTTACATAGGCTATTCACAAATATTTTCAGCTTTGTTCAGTTTCATATTAGGCCTACTGGTGTCTTGTAACTTTAAGTAGGCCTATTTAAAATGAGCTAATATTATTTACTGAGTAATTGCTGTCATTTTTGTCGGACATTTTTGTCCGGCCACATTTTATTTTGCCGGCCATTCATGCATGCAAACGGCCAATGTCCGGCCACAGCCGGCTAACGTGAACCCTGATTGAGAGTAAAGAAATGATAATCACACGTAGAAAATAGTAAACAAAATGATCAGGAAAATGAGGGCACTCCATACATACTTCTATTAAATGTATAAAAACGTTTAATACAATATTACCAGGTTGCATTCACAGAACGAGCAAAATGGCGCATGCGCTCAAGCCTGTTAACGAGGGATTGCGCAATCCGGGGGTGAGGCAAATTCAGAGTTGCCCCAAATTCAGCGTATTCGGAGGAATTTGACATGAAATGGGCAAATATTACGATTTTGGCCACAAAAATGACTAAAAACGAGTGAAACAGTTTAAACACGGCGTAGCCCCTTAATGCGCGCCGTACCTCCTGTGGCATGCTGTAATAGACATTGAAAGTTAACTACTATAGTACTACACTACTATGGCAAT